>NC_143016.1:166673604-166836213 GCF_055824585.1 Amblyomma mixtum | reverse complement strand
AAGTCTTCTAGATAAAGGCGTGCTTTCTGTGGCATGCAATAGAAGCGGTGACTGACGCTAAAAAAAAAGGCGAATCATGCTAACAAGGTATTCTAGTTCTAAACTAAATTTTGAAAGCTTTACCTGGTCGGAATTAAAGGGTAGAGAGCTGACAATGAGTAATAACCTTATTACAGTGACGTAGCCAGAAATTTTGTTCGGGGAGGGGGTGGGGGAGGGGCTCATGTTGCAGCGCGGCCTCCTGATAGATCTCGAATAACAGCGCAAAAAACATAGACAGGACACAGAATAAGAAGACACCACGAGCGCTGCTCGTGGTGTCTTCTTATTCTCTGTGTCCTGTATGTTTTTTGCGCTGTTACTTCGAGATGAATCACCAACAAGCCAAAGCTGCAGTTCTGGCTCCTGATAGAATTTGTGGGGGGGATCAATCGCAAGAATAATTGCATTGCCATATTGACATTGCCATTGTGTATTAGATAACGCTACGCACTGTCTAGACATATGAAATGTGTATTTTTAAAAATAAAAGAATGCATTCTTATGTCATAAAAACCATGGCAGACATAAATGATACCAATGTTTCCATGCTTTTGCGTATTTAATAAGCAAAGGAAATATCACATGAAATCTAGAACTATATCAGTCCGAAACCAGCAAAGCAGTGCATGCCGCTAATATGAAAAACGTAAACGCCATGAAATTAGCAAGTATAGAGGTCAAATATATTAGTGAATCTTCGTCGTTTAAGAACCTTTACATTTTGTTCATATGCAACGGCCAGGAAAAAATCTCAATGACTCTGTCCTTCGTTCCATAGTAATGTGCAGCAGTAGCGGTCACCGGTAATGTATTGCGAGTAATTGTACCGAAATTTTAGTCGCAACAACGAGCACATGTATGACCGAGGAGTTCTGTAAAATATGCATTAGAAGGGCGAAGATAAAATGAAGTATTAGAAATGCGATGATACAAATTGATAAAGGACAAAAAAGTGTCAATAGAAACAGTCACTGTAGGCATACACAAGACTTTGCAACTTTAAATACACATACTTCTCCATTAAATCTACGTATCTAAACAAAAGTGACTCTATATAATATGTCAAACAAGGCAAATAAACATCTTGTGCAATCACAGATTGTAAACTTTACACACGGAAAGAGAGACGATCCAGGCAAGAACAAAACTATGATAGCAGAAGTTTCGATATGTACTTGGGCTATGCTGCGGTCGCGACGGCACCATATGGTTAGAATCATAGAGGAACAATGCAGAAATCAATACGAAAGTGCGAATTTTGTAACTGCCTGTATGGCGACAATTATTCTGCACCTATAATTACAGAAGAGTATTCCTTTGGTTCAAATAAAAGTAAAAGCAGTTTGCTAAAAAGGAAAGAGAAGGACAAACGAAAGCCGCATGATGCCGCAAGTTGAAATAATCCATATCCGAGTGACCATGCTGTGAAACGCCTCGTGGGCAGGACTTTCAATAAGAAAAGTGAATCAAGATCGGCTATTGATGTCCTCATAATTTTCGTATTCGCATGATAGTTTTGATGATGATGCTAACTGACGCATGCGTTACGTGCCTCCCGGTGCATAGGCGTTGCCACGATATCCAACCCGAGTTAGCAATGCTCGCGCAAAAATGTCTTTTCTAAAGAGAAGAAGACATTGTAGGCGACAAAATCCAGAATGACTTCCGTCGACGGTCGTTGTTTTGGTGAGCTGTGCGTGATAGTTCCAAAAAGTTTGGGGGGGGGGGGGGGGGGTCTGAAGCCCCCTAAGTCCCTCACCCCCCATGGCTACGACCCTGCCATATTAGTTTCTAGAATTTTCAAAAGAACGATTTCTCTCGCGGTTGTAGCTCAAAAAATTTTCATTTTTCTCGCAATTACAAAAATTCAAAATTCTAAAAAATGATACGGCTATTGCTTACGGTAAACTGCACTTTTCTATTTACAACTAGGCGCCTGTCTGTGACGCTAAAAAGGTACCTATTAGAATTTAGTTAACCACTTCGGTAGTTAACAAATTCGCCAACTTTCCGGCATGCGTCAACATGCCCAAGAAAGATATACTATGCCGAAGAAAGCATCTGTTTTCCTCGAAAAACTTCCTTTTAAAACTTAGTAGAGGGTTTCCTGAAACAAGTGGTTTCCTGGGTTATGCGAGGTTTAACTGCACACGGCCTATAATTGGCCCCATAGTGGACGGCTCCGGATTAATTTGGAGCACCTGGGGCTTTTTAACGTGCACTCACATTGTAGCCCACACGGGCGTTTTCGCATTTTGTCTCCATCAAAATGAGGCTGCCGCGGTCGAGATTCAGTCGCGCGTACTTGAGCTTACGGCGGTCGAATTACCAAATTAGAGTAAGTCATGTTGAAATAAACCGACATTGTGGACGGTCACCGACCAGAATTTGTGGCCTTTGATGAGAACAGAAGAATTATTTATGTTTTGGACTGGTGGCGTTATGTATGGTTCAAATTACAAGTTTACAGGCGTCAAAACAGCGGCAAATAGAAGAGGGTCATAGTAAAAATATTTCATTTACTCAGTGCTGTGAGCGAAGCGTTAGATACCTCCAATGGAGTCTACTGCGGCGATTGTAATCACGGATGCCTCAGTTTGTGCGGCCGGTGGCCTGTAAAGTTAGCGGACGTCAACCCTGTAATGTTCACAGCCGTGACTTCACCAAGGACATTTTGTATCTTGTGGGAATCATCGAAGATGAGATCAGAATACGACTGACCTCACGAAAACTGAGTATGCTTTAATATTTTCTTGGTGGGGGTTATGAATTACCGAATGAACGTATTTTACTGTTGCAAGGACTGAAGCCTGTTACACATGCAAGCGGAGACGCCAGCGACTCCTTCCGCCGCGGCCTAAAAACCTAATTTGGGCCGTCGCGGCGGCTCGAGCGGGCAGAGCGACGAGGTTTCAACGAGTTTGAAGTTTTCGCTGCGACGCGCCGCTCAGTCGCTCGCATGTGAACCAGTCTCAACACCTTCACTCGCCAGAACTTCCTATTTACATTTTTCCCGTTAAAAGAAAAAAAAATGTGCCTGCTATTTACACGACGCCCTTGCGATCAAACTGCATTGCATGCTTACACCACACATGAATTGGTGATGGAACTCACTGCCAGGTATGTTGCACAGGCTGCGCAGTCAGTGTCAGAGCGAATACCTTTGAAACAGCCGTCACGGCGGCTTAGTGGCTGATACGGGCGTGGCGCATCGATGGAGCAGTGATGCCGAATCCCCCGTGGCCGTGTGTCATGTGAAGTGAGTTCCGTTTAAGGAACACCAGGGAGTCGAATTTATCCGGAGCTCTCAACTACGGCGTCTCTCACAATCGCGTGAGCAGCTGTGGGACTTTAAGTCACTGGTTAAGCGAACTATGCATCGCCGCGCTTTTTGAACAAGTCAGCTACAGAATAAATAGTAGCTGTAGGCGTCCACTCCTTCCAAGGTCACTCACCTCTCCGAGGCAGGTGGCTCGGCACTGGGCCAACCGGAGTCTCTCCCGGAGGGCACCGGCGACGTGGAACTCCCGCGTCGGCCGGTGGGCCACCACCACACCGACTCCGATGAGCACGCCTAGCACGAACACCTTGCTTACAAACATGGCTGTGCCCCGAGGCGAAGACCACCAGCGCGTCTCCGGGTGCGAACTGCGACGGGGACCGGGGCCACCCGGAGTCCTTATGGGTGCACGGCTCCCTATCTCCCGGAGGCTGCTGATGCGAGCACTGACGCTGGCCGACACCCTCTCCATGCCGTCGCCTCTGCGCCATCGGTCCCCATTTCCTTAAGCTGGGCTCTGCTGCCTGCGTCCATTTCCCTGGTCGAGCTCCATTTCCTAGTCGCCTGCGAAGCGATTGAGAACAGTTTCCTGGTTGTTTACCCGGTTGTCAATCGCATTTCCTCTCAGCGCCGACACTGTTGACAACAGTGGTGTGCTTCGCCTACATTTCATTTCCCTCTCATTTAAGGCCTTAGGGCCTTGTGGAGGAACCCTCTGCCGATTTAGAATATTGCGTGATGATTAGCTTAAGCCCGACGAACTAAAAGCTTAAATAAAAAGAACAGCTGTCTCAGTTTGCCCTCCGCAGGTAAAAAAAGTTGCCGCAAATCCAATCAGCGCCCAGTATCTAGTCCGTATGGCCCAATTTTTCCCCAGAAAGAATTTTTTTCATTAAACTGTCGCCTTGGATATATAGGCCACAGAAGCAAGAAGTGCAGTATGCGCACAGACAGCGCAACTGTCACAAAACCTCTTAAAGCAATAGTTGTTATGAATTTCGATGTAAATGCCGCGTAGTTCTCAACTATAGACCTCCTTCACCCCGCGACGTCCCGAAGATGCGGTGGTGCTGATGTCAGTAGCGGCTTTCATACGGTAGACAAAACAGGTTGCGCCTGCCCATTCCTACCGCAGATTCCGGCGGCTGCATCATACCTGCGCACTGCAGAAGCGGCATGTATTGACCAGCAGCGTCACTGTTAAATCCGTTTAGTAGCGCAAAATAGAAAATAAATTAGCCTTAATAGGTTTGTCGCAAATAAATACCGCATTAGGAAATAAGGCGCGGTATAGCAGAGCGCGAAGTCTAGGTGTCGACCGGCGCTGCCAGTATGCTGCATAGCATGAAGGTTGCTGCGCTCATTCACCTGAGCATCAGCACAATACGCTTAAAATTGCGCAAGGAAAAAAACCAGATGGGTAGCTGCGCACGTATTTATCACCCCTGAGCCGGTGTGCACGGGCCCGGCAGGTCCACTTGCAACCAAGTAATGCGTTTCAACCTGTGTAGGAGTGATACGAACGTATAATGGCGCTTTATGGCGTTTAATATATAATTGAAACGATTTGAAGTTCAAGATCAAGTTTATTTTCCTTTCTTACAAAGGAGGAGCCGGGACTAAAAGCTGTGGTAACAGCTTGACTGAAGGTCCCGACTCCTTGAGACAGTGGCAGTACAGAAGTGTTATGTTGTGTTGTGTCAGGTTTAATGGCACATAGGCAGCTAAGGCCATCATGCGCCAAACACAAGGTATAATAATTTCTGTGTGATTTAATAAAAATGTGAAAAGGGGATCAGTGGTGTAAACGGCCTAAAAATTTACCTATCCACTAATAATAGAGAAAAAGAGATTTAAGAATGGCTAAAGGTAAAAGCTTTAAAAAGGTCAGGTAGCCTCAGCGGCCATCCTTGGCTGGGCAAGGATGTCGAGGACCCCGACCAATCAAATAAAAACCTCAGTCCTTTCCTCACGAGTGAGGAAGTGGCTGAGGGACATCATGCGAAGCTATGGGTAATGATTTATATTTTGTTGAGCAAACCTGCTTCAGTTAAGAACTTAAAAACACAAGATATGTCCACAATTGCATTATCGCCTATGAGTAGCGCTGGGTGGAAAGTAATGGTTTTCTTGTAAAACAGAGAAAAACACTTTTTCCTTAGTTTTTCGAGTTTCGAACATGAAAATAAAATGTGGTTAACTGTAAGTTCGCCTCCACATGTACAAACTGGTTTATCTTGTTTCGTGAGCAGAAAGTTGTGTGTAAGGTGCGTGTGACCTATACGGAGACGGCAGATAATGACTTCTTTAAAACGTTCTTGGTGTACACATGACTTCCATTCTCCTGAAACAGGTTTTACCAAATGTAGTTTGTTTATTTCACTATTCCAAGGAGATTGCCATTTTTGCCTTGCTTTAAGATTTACTAAGTTTATGCAGTCTCGACGCGGCACATTTACATTTTTTATTTGCTTGTCACGTGCTTGGGCAGCGCATAAATCTGCTCTCTTGTTGCCTTTTATTCCCACATGACTTGGGACCCAACATAGTTATATGTTTTATCCTTTAGGTGTGGATGTTACTATGTTGTGTATGACGTCACCGAGTAGAGGAGTGATAGCATATCGAGAGTGGAGAGCTGTAAGAACACTTAAGGAGTCTGTGTAAATAATACTGTGTGTGAGGTTCTCGTTTACTACTTTTTCTATGGCAACACACACGGCGTAACATTCGGCAGTGAAAAAAGATGCACACTGTGGAAGTCTTACTGTTTCCTCCCAATTCCCTCGTACTGCAGCGCTTCCTACATAAACATCTGTTTTTGAACCATCAGTATAAAATTCTGAAAAGCTACTGTATTTTTCTTTCAGTGCGACAAATTGTTATATGATATGTTGTTGTGCAGTTTTCTTTACGGAACTGTGTAAGAGTGAAATCGCAGATTACAGGAAAATTGTACCATGGAGGTAGTGGGTCTCGTCTTTGGGCAATGTCAGGTAGTGTGTCCTGCATATCGAAATTTTGGCACATCTCTTCAAAACGCAAGAGCAGTGGCCTGGTAGCTTGAGGTTTGTTTGCAAATATTATTCTAGAAGGACATTTTGTTACAACCGGATGGCAGATGTGTTTTGGTACTGACCGTACTTTAAGGACATATTTATTTTTTTATTTTATTTATTTATTTCCTCAAAGGTCTCGGTTGAGACATTACATGAGGGAGTGAACGGTATCTGGCAAACAATGGTAAAAAATGTTAAGATGAAAGGTTGGCGACGCTCCGCTTGAATTCTAGTGGGTTGATGATAATGGCAACTTCGGTGGGCAGGTCATTCCAGTCTCGTGCAGTACGCTGAAAAAATGACTGCTGAAATGTCACAGTATGGGCTTGTAGGGGATACACTGCGTTACTATGGCTGAACCGGGCGATGCGGTGGGCTCTTTTTATGTAGGGGTTATCAAGAGGCAAAGAATGGAAAAATTTATGAAAAAGGTTAAGACGTGCTATCTTACGGCGCGAGGCTAGGGGGGGGGGGGGGCAAGTTGATTCGAGCTTTTAGTGCTGGGATGCTTGAGTGGTAGGAATAATTAGATAGAATGAATCGTGTTGCGCGGTTCTGAACCAATTCGAGGGCGTTAGTAAGATTATTGTGGTGCGGATCAAAAATAGCGTTAGCATACTCAAGCTTGGGACGCACAAAGGTTTGAAAAGCAAGCTGTTTAATAGGGGGAGGAGCGAGTGAAAGGTTACGGCGTAAATAACCTAGAGCACAATTAGCAGAATTTATTATATGATTAATATGACAGGTCCAAGTTAGGTCACGCGAGATATGCACACCAAGATATTTGAATGATTCGGATGCAGGTTATTAATATTATAATTAAGCGCTACGTAATTACGACGACGGTGAATGGACATTAACACGGTTTTAGAAATATTTAATGACATGAGCCATGTTTTACACCAGTCCTGTATGCGAATAAGGTCAGTTTGTAATGCGAGATGGTCGGTGGAGTTAGTAATGCTTCGGTAAACGACACAGTCATCGGCAAAGAGTCGGATATGAGAAGAAATGTTACACGGTAGGTCATTAATATATATGAAGAAAAGGAGGGGCCCGAGTACCGTTCCTTGAGGTACCCCGGAGAGCACAGGTGTTAAGGATGAAGAGTGTGAATTGGCATATACGAACTGCTGACGGTTAGATAAAAACCCTCGAATCCAGTTCAGAACACATGGATGAATATTAAGGCGCGATAACTTTAGTAAGAGACGACCATGGGGGACCTTATCGAACGCTTTTTCGAAGTCTAAAAACACTGCATCAGTCGGGATATTACGATCAAGGTTTAAATGTAAGTCGTGCAGGAAGAGTGCCAGTTGGGTGTCACAGGAACGATTCTTGCGAAAACCATGCTGGCTTGAGTGAAAAAAATGAACGGACGATAGGAAATTAGCAATATGCGAGTATAAAACATGCTCCATTATTTTGCAAGAAACGCTTGTTATGGAAATCGGGCGGTAGTTACTCGGCGATGATCGGCTTCCTTTCTTGAAGACTGGGATGACCTTGCCCACCTGCCAGTCACGTGGAATCGAACCGGTGTTCAGGGATTCCTGGAATATGAGCGATAAGAACAGGCTACACGTATGTTTAGTACTTTTCAGCACTTTGGCGTTGATACCGTCCACTCCAGTAGACGACGAGTTCTTCAATGACTCAATTACCTTGACTATGCCGACGGGATGAAATGTGATATTTTGCATGAGCGGGTGCGTAAAATATGGTGGATCTGGAAGATTGTCAAGGGGTTCATTAGTAAAGACCGAACTGAATGCTGTGTTAAGAACATCTGCAACTTCAGTGTCGGGAATAGGAGATCCAGAGCTACTGTTAAGTGAAATCTCATTACATTGATTAGGGCTAATGGTTTTCCAAAATCGTTTTGGGTTAGTCTGCAGCATAGATGGTAAAGTAGTAGAAAAAAACTTCCGTTTAGTCTGAGCGGTTAACTTGTCGTATTCTTTTGCGACAGCATGATACTTCTGCCATGTGGAAGAAGAGTTAGACAGCTTGGCCGACCGGAACAGGCGTTTTTTCTTATTATTGAGTCGTTTGAGTGATACATTAAACCATGGTGATGTTATTCTTTCTGATATAGTAATGGTTGGAATGTAATGACTTATAAGCCGATGCATCTCTGTTTTGAAAAGCAACCAGTTCGACTCGAGAGAATGTAGTGGAAAGTTAGCAGCGAAGGTGTCGAAGTAATCTGATAATTCACGGTGCATGCTGGCATAGTCTCCTTTATCATAAAGCGTAAGTGTTTTTTTATTTTTTTTCTTTAGTACGTTGAAATAAAAAGAAGTATGTATCGTCAAATGATCACTGAGACCGCGCAACAAGGTGATAGGAGTAAAATTATCAGGATGCGTTGTTAATACGAGATCTAGAACGTTGGACGAGTGGTCAGTAACGCGTGTGGGATCAGTGAGGAGTTGAGTTAAGCCAAAAGTCATACACGTGTTTAAGAAATCGCTAGCCGGGCTGCTTTTCGATAATGTAGCGGCGGGATTAGACCAATCTATTGTGGAAAAATTAAAATCACCGAAGAGAAGGATAGGACTAAGTGGATATGATTTAGTTAACGCATTTAAGGCATCATGAAATAAGGGGGTGAAAGAACTGTCAGCATTAGGAGGGCGGTAACAAATACCAATGAGGATGGGCGGATGTGTAGTAGTGCATCGAAGCCAAATCATTTCCAGTTGTGAAGGGAGGTTAACAAATGAACAACGCAGATCCCGTTTAGTGGCGAGCAATACACCCCCACCGCGCGAATTATCGGGTCTATCCTTCCGGAATATCTCAAAATCTGGGAGAAATGGAAGAATCTCAGAATCGTGAAATGATGCGTTAAGCCATGTTTCAGTTAGTAGTAAGATATCGCATGAAGATGAACCCATTAAACTGCACAATGAATCGCGCTTGGGAACAACACTTCGAATGTTAGCAAGCAGAAATGATAAAGGGTGACGATTCGGCGAACGGGGTTCACAATTTTGTTTTAATGGTGGCTACAAGCTGTCCTCAACGACATGGTTAGAAACATGGTCGAAATGGTACGTTTTTTCACTTGTGACAAGCTTTTCATTTCGCAACTTGTATTTCAGTTTTCGAGCCTTTCCAAATTCGATGAGGCGTTTCTGGGCAAGGCGCGTGCTGGGAGAAAGATCTTGAGCAACCGCATATCCTGTGTCTGAATTTCCCAGCGGAAGACAGGACTTGCTCTTTGTCTTTAAAGTGAGCAAATATCACAATTATAGGCCTGCACCTACCAGTTTGGAAAGTCCCAATGCGATGGGCACGCTCAATGTCGCGCGGCTCTAACTGGATGTCTAAATACTGATTAATGTGTGCAATGATGGTATTTTCAGAATCTGACCATGTTTCTTTATCTTTATCTTCAAGGTTGTAGAAAACAAGGTTGTTTCGTCTGGACCGATTTGCTGCATCATTTACCCGGGCAGACAGAGCATTTATCTGCGCCGTGTTCTCAGTGCTGATTCCATGCAGTTCTTTCAATTCAGTCTGCATGTCATCAATACCAACACATGCTGTCTCAATTTTATCTATTCGCGCCTTAATCTCGCAAAATGTTTTATCATGATCAACTAGTTTCATTTCAATCGACTTTAGCTGCGCTAGCATTGCTGTCTGCCCAGTTTGAATTTCTTTCAAAGCATCAAGAATCTCTTTGTTAGGGCCGGGGTTAGATTCTATATCACCAGCTACCATAAGAAGTTTTAACAACATATGCGCACAGTCATACATGATGGACCGGAAACGCCGTGGGCTCGGCAGCACCAAGAGTGCACGGTAGCTACTTGGCTTAGCGTAAAGGCAATAAGGTTTCATTACCTGCACCAAGAAGCGTAGAACGTTAGCACGGGCCATCGCTGGCGTGCTGCCGAGCCCACTGAAGGGCGCGCCGCTCCCAGCTGCCTTTTTAGCACAAGTCCACGCATGCGCAGGATGTACAGGGGCGGTTCCGGCGTTCAGGCGGCTCAGGGAAAGCCATGATGCTTGAAGATATGGTCCGTGGCCGTGTAGAAATTGCGCGGACCGGGATGCGTTGTCGATGGGCTGGCCATTCGAAGCCGAGAAAGGCTCAACCGTGTGAAGTCCGGAAAGCAGGAGTGTTGCGTCTGGACTGGAGTTGACGACGGATGCTAGGCACGGGACCCGGGGGTTCGAACACTCCAGAGCTGCGAGCTCGAGAGTCCGAGGAACTGCACCAAGAAGCGTAGAACGTTAGCACGGGCCATCGCTGGCGTGCTGCCGAGCCCACTGAAGGGCGCGCCGCTCCGAGCTGCCTTTTTTGCACAAGTCCACGCATGCGCAGGATGTACAGGGGCGGTTCCGGCGTTCAGGCGGCTCAGGGAAAGCCATGATGCTTGAAGATATGGTTCGTGGCCGTGTAGAAATTGCGCGGACCGGGATGCGTTGTCGATGGTCTGGCCATTCGTAGCCGAGAAAGGCTCAACCGTGTGAAGTCCGGAAAGCAGGAGTGTTGCGTCTGGACTGGAGTTGACGACGGATGCTAGGCACGGGACCCGGGGGCTCGAACACTCCAGCAGCTGCGAGCTCGAGAGTCCGAGGAACTGCACCAAGAAGCGTAGAACGTTAGCACGGGCCATCGCTGGCGTGCTGCCGAGCCCACTCAGGCTCAGGCTCAGGCATATGCACACGTTAGAGCGGTTCTTCTAATTTCCAGTGAGGGTTCATTTGTTTCTACATAGAGGCTTATTATGGGGGATGTCCTGTTTGCACCGCATGAGAGGCGCAAGCCTGAGTTATGTACTGAATCTAATTTTTTTAGGTATGATGGTCTTGCTGAGCCGAACACAATGCACCCATAATCTAAGGAGGAACGTACCAACGAGCGATATATGTGCAGAAGACATGTTCTATCAGACCCCCAATGTTTCGTTGAGACCACTTTGAGTATGTTTAAAGATTGCGAGGCTTTCTTTTTTAGTGTGTTTATGTGCGGTAGGAATGTAAGTCTTTTGTCGAATGTTATGCCTAAAAATTTATGTTCTCCTTTTACTGGCAGTATAGTTCTGTTCAAATGTAGGGTAGGGTCGTTCTGCAAGCCTCTTTTTAGTGAGAAAAGAATCGCTACTGTTTTCTGTGGGGAAAACTTAAAACCATTTCTATCTGCCCATATCGCTAGTCTGTTTAATGTTAGTTGTATTTGTCTCTCACAGGTTGATAAGCTGGAGGATGTACATGCAATCTGAAGGTCATCGACATAGACAATACTAATGGACTTTGGAATGAGGTTTGCTAGCGAATTCATTTTTATGACAAAGAATGTAGTGCTTAGAATGCATCCCTGCGGTACTCCATTTTCTTGAATGAAGTTCCTCGAAAGTGTTGAACCCAGGCGTACCTGAAATGAACGGTTTGACAGAAAATCTTTCAAGCAGTTCAGCATCCTTCCACGGATACCTAGATCTGCTAGGTTGCGGAGAATGCCAAACCTCCAGGTAGTGTCGTAAGCCTTTTCCATATCAAAGAAGACTGCCAGACAATGTTGTTTATGAATGAAAGGTTCTCGTACTGTGTTTTCAAGGCGGACAAGATGGTCAGTTGTTGAGCGTGCTTTTTTAAATCCACATTGGTGGACGTCCAAAAGTTCACGGGATTCGAGGATGAACATTAATCTAGTATTCAATACGCTTTCAAAACATTTTGCAAGACAACTTGTGAGTGCTATAGGCCTGTAACTATCAGGGGAGGTTGACCGTTTTCCATGTTTCAGAAGAGGGACAATTATTGCTTTTTTCCAGGTGTCCGGTATTTTTCCTGATACCCATATTTTATTAAAAAAATCTTAAAAGTGCCTCTATGGCAGGCTCTGAGAGATGGGCTAGCATTTCATAATGTATTTCGTCTGGGCCAGGTGCAGTCTGTTTACCGGCGGACAGTATTTTATGGATTTCCTGAAGAGTAATTGGGTTATTGTAAGGCTCGTTGGTACTGCTGTTTGTTGGGAGTCTTTGTTTTTCGGCTGTGTTCTTATACTTTAATAATGACTGTATAATGCGAGGAACTGGAAGTTGTAGAGAAATGTTCTCCCAGTATGTCTGCCTGTTCACCGATGCTTGTTTGGGTACCAGGTGGTGTCAGAAAAGGAATTGTGAATGGGGAGAAGCTGCCATTTAGTTTACGAACTTGCTCCCACATTTTTTTGGAAGTGATTGTACTATTTATGGATGATATATAATTCTGCCAGGAAGTTTTCTCAGCACCGCGACGTACGTGACGTGATTTTGCTCTCGCCTTTTTAAAACTGATAAGGTTTTCTTGTGTTGGGTATCGTCGAAAAATTCCCCAGGCTTTATTTTGTTTCTTTTTAGCTTCTTTACATTCTTGTGTATACCAGAACTTGTGGTTTAGTCTTACCACTCCCGAGGACTGAGGAATCGCTAGGCGCGCAGCAGCTATGATACAGGTTGTGAAGATTGCATTCAGTTCGTCAACGCTAAGGCTATCGGAATACATATTATCCAGGCTGGCCTTTTCTCGAAAGAGTGACCAGTTGGCTAAGTGTAGCTTCAAACGGCGAGGTTTACTTTGGATGATTAAAGGTGACGATGGTATGCTGATAATTACCGGCAAATGGTCACTTCCATAAGGGTTGTCCAGGACATCCCATTTAAAATCTGTAAAAACTGATGGTGAACTAAAAGATAAATCTAAGGGGCTAGTTTTTCCAGTACTTGGGGAGCAATAGGGGTGCTTTCCTGTATTGAGTAGGCACACATTGTTACAAAGAATAAAATCTAAAATGCGACCTCTAGTATCAGTTTGATCACTTCCCCAGAAGGAGGAGTGGGCATTAAAATCTCCGACTAAAAGATATGGCTCTGGTAGTTGTTTTAAAAGTTCTTGCATGTCCTCAAGTGTTACTGTTATATGTAGTTCAAGATAGATGGAACATATTGGTTTGGTTTATGGGGTTTAACGTCCCAAAGCGACTGAGGCTATGAGAGACGCCGTAGTGAAGGGCTCCGGAAATTTCGACCACCTGGGGTTCTTTAACGTGCACTGACATCGCACAGTACACAGGCCTCTAGAATTTCTCCTCCAAAGAAATTCCAGCCGCCGCGGCCGGGATCGAACCCGCGTCTTTCGGGTCAGCAGCCGAGCACCATAACCGCTGAGCCACCGCGGCGGCAGATGGAACATATTGTGAGCGTTTTAAAATGAAGAACGGTGACAGCAACAGCTTCATATTTAGTCTGAAGTTTGACTTCGCGAGCTGCAACACCTCTCTGAACAACGATAGCAGCGCCTCCAGAGAGCCGACATGCTTGCTGTCGGTCGCAACGAAACACTTGATATTTTTTCAGAATGTTTTTGTGTTGCGGGCCTATATTAGTCTCTTGTAAACAAAAAACTACTGGGGAAAGTGTATTTAAAAGATCTGTTACATCACTGTAGTTTTTTTTATAAGTCCTCTACAGTTCCATTGAATTAAAAATGTCATTTTTGTTGTTTTTCTTGTTTGTTTTTTGGAAAGATTGAGCTGAAACCTAAGTTTCTGGCTCTTCGGGTCCCGTTATTCTGGCCCATCCTTTGCGACGCTCGAGTGAGCGGTGCCGCCCGAGCGGGACGGACGTGCCAGGGGTGTCATGCATCACCTCGGAGGAAGTGCTGGAAGCCCGCGAGGAAACCGTGCGTTTGCGGGTTTCAGGCCTTCCACGGCGGGGAGTGCCCTGGTTGTCCGCCGACTCAAGGGACGGCTGGACCTTTTTGGGAGACGACAGGGCAGCCTTCACTGTCCCTGCCTGGGGCGTTGATGGCGCTGCCTGTGTCCCGGTAAACGAGACTTGGGCAGGCGCCGGATTGCGGTGTGATGCACCGCCCCTGCGCACCACATCCGCGAAGTTTGTCCCGGCTGTGAAGGCGAATGGATTAGACTGTGAAAATCATTTACGTGCTTCTTTGAATGAAATGTTTTCTTTTGTTTTCAATGTTATAATTTCCTTTTCCATCTTCCCTGATGGGCAAGACCTAGAATACGCTGGGTGTTCGCCTTCGCAGTTTGTACACTGTGGTGATGCTTGACAGATCTCGGATTTATGTTCTCTTGATGCACATTTTGCACATGTTTGATGGCCACGGCAACTCTGGGAGCCATGACCAAACCTCTGACAATTAAAACACCGACGGGGGTTTGGAATGTAGGCGCGAACTCGGATTTTTTCATAGCCACCTTGAATAGATTCAGGGAGTGTGCCACAGGCAAAAGTTAGTACTAAGTGTTTGGTTGCTATTTCCTTGTCATCTTTTCTGATTTTTACTCGGTGCACATTTACAACATCTTGGTCACTAAGTCCTTCCAACATTTCTTTTTCGGTGCGCAAAAGAAGATCATTTGCAGAAATTACACCTCTTACAGTGTTCAGGGATCGGTGTGCAGTGACAGAGACTGCACTCTCCCCAAAAGACACAATGTTTGGCATTTTTTCATGTTGCGTGTTATCTTTGATTTCGAGCAATAGGTCACCACTTCCTAGATTTGTTACCCTGTAGCCGGGGCCCAAGGCATCTGACAGACTCTTAGTAACTATGAATGGGGATATCTTTCCGGCTGGTTGCTCTGTTTTTTCGCTATGAATAACATGATACTTTGGGAACGTTTCTTTTCTTGTGAGGAACTGAGCTGTTGCATCGGTCCGCCCTCTTTTGAGAGGGCGATCTGGTTCGGAAAGGTGGAGAGCCATAAAAAAATTCAGTTTTTGGGTCATGGTGCCAGCCTCCCACCACGGAGTCCAACAAGGGGACGCGACAGGAACTTAGAAGCAAGTCCTGCCTATGCCAGCTGTACACCTGAACTATAACCAAATATGACTCAACTCAGGTCACACAAGGTTAACCCTCGCCGCCAGGAAAAAAGAAAAAAACCAAGAAGGGAGGAGGATACAGGAAAGTTGTGAGAAAGGAGATAGGAAAGTGAAAGATAAAGGGTAGGATAGGAAAAGGCGACTGCCGATTTCCCCCGGTCGGGTCAGGCCGGAGGTGCCGTCTACAGGAAGCTGGGGCCAAAGTGGTGTGTTGCCTCCGCCGATGGGCCTTAAAGGTCCAAACGCTCGGCATCGGCTCAACCACGAGGATCCCCTTTTCCCCGGACACGGCGATGCCACGCACGGCTAAACGCGGATGCTCGGGTCCGTGGTGACGCATTGCTCACCATCATCCCCCTGCGGGGATGTCCCTGCGGATGCTCGGGTTAACCCCGTGGTGTCGCCACTCACCAACGTCTGCATGCTGCAGACGCCCCCCTGCGGGAAGCAGTACAGAAGGAAGGCGAGGCTCACATCATTTACATCAATTAGTAATGCCATGGGTATGCGATGCGGATCCACATTTACGCGAAGCGCGAACACACATGCAAAACGAAAATCGCAATACACACATGTACTAAAAGCAAATGTTATACATAACTAGAATATACAGGATAGATGTCCCAAACTTTGGACAAAAAAAATCATGTCTGCTTTTTTCACAGATTGAAATTGTCTCGGCAGTAGTCACGGATATTGTGTTTTGAATTTCTGGTAATATCAAAATTGTCATGGATTAGTTTGTTTAGCAAGACGGGAAGGTTGTAACTTCAGGACTGGTTCATAGAGTAGTAAGTTCTTGGTGTTGGAGTGATCCAAGTTTCTTTGTATCTAGTGTTACGGTAGCTGTCATTTTCTTTCAGTTGTCCAAGTACAATGAAGGGATTAACACGTTGTTGTGAAGAGTATTTATAGCATAATAGAAGCCTGTAAAAGTATAACGCGAAGATTGGAAGGATATCATACTTTATAAAGATATTTCTTGTGGGGAAAAGGAATGGCACATTTGCTATAGACCGGACGGCTTTTTTCTGCAGAAAATGCAATCTATGAAGATTTGTTACCCCTGTTGTTCCCCAAACCAAGCTGCAGTATTGGATATGAGTTAGTACTAACGCGTTGTAGAGCAACATCTTTACCCTTACTGGAAAAATATGTCTAAAGCGACCAAGTATACCTAGAGCTGAGGAAACTTTCGAACAAATGTGTTCTATGTGCGCATTCCAAGTTAGGTTGTGAGAAAAGAGAACTCCCAGTGTTTTTACAGAAGTCAGAAGCTCTATTGGTTGGCTGTTTAAGGCTATTTTGAGAGGCCTAGATATTTTCTTTCCCTTAGGGAGGTATAACAGAATTTGTGTTTTTGACGGATTTATGTGCAAGGAGTTTGCATCTGCCCTTGTGTTCAGTTTATTAAGGGCTTCGCTTGATTTGCATTCAACCTCGGCCTCGGAAATACCTGTGACAAAAAAAGTTGTGTCATCCGCAGATGACACAACCTGAACATTACTAGCGCTGCAGACGATGTCATTTATATAAACTAAAAATAGCAAAGGCCCAAGAATGCTTCCTTGGGGCACTCCGCATGTTATATGGAGGGTAGGAGAGGATGCTGAGTTTATATCTACATATTGGGTTCTGTGAGATAAGTAAGATTGTAATAGGGTTAGCGCTAGGCCCCGCACACCATACCTTTCTAACTTAAAAAGAAGAATATCGTGAATTATGAGGTCAAAGGCCTTAGTAAAATCGATGTAAATACCCATGGTGAGCTTGTTTTCCCTGAATGCCTTAATTATAATTTCTTTTTGAGTTAGAACTGCTGTCTCCGTAGATCTTTTCTTCCTGAATCTATGTTGAAAATCTAGAAATAAGCGATTTTCGTCAAAATAAGAAGTCATTCTGTGATGTATTATTTTCTCGACGGCTTTGGAAAACACAGGCAGTATGGAAATCGATCGGTAGTTTGTGAATAGGTTCGTTAGTTAGTTAGTTAGTTAATGGGGTTTAACGTCCCAAAGCGACTGAGGCTATGAGAGACGCCGTGGTGAAGGGCTGCGGAAATTTCGACCACCTGGGGTTCTTCAACGAGCACTGACATCGCACAGTACACGGGCCTCTAGAATTTCTCCTCCAAAGAAATTCCAGCCGTCGCGGCCGGGATCGAACCCGCGTCTTTCGGGTCAGCAGCCGAGCACCATAGCCACTGAACCACCGCGGCGGCTGTGAATAGGTTCTGATCACCTTTTTTTAAAATGGGTATCACTCGAGCAATTTGCATTTCTGTAGGGAACACCCCAGCAGAGAGAATCAAATTATAAATATAGGTAATAATCGGGCACAGTATGTCAAGTACATATTTTACGGGTAATATCTGGAAGCTATTAACGTCCAGCGTTTTACTATTCTTCAAGTTATTCATGGAAGAGAAAACCTCAGCTGTTTCAGTCGGGGCCAAAAACAGCGAATTTATCCTATCCTTTCCTCGCACGTACTGAGCGTAGTTTCTAATGGTACTCCCATCGAGTTCATTATCTTTCGTTTGCTGAATAAAAGAGTGATTGAAAGCATCTGCCAATGGAACACCGGAGAGCTCTTTTTCCTCATGCCTGAAGGTGCCAAGTGTAAGCGTAGGAGTACCGGGACGCACCAAGGAGTTTAACTTGCGCCAGGCTGCATCTGGCCGCAGTGTAGTTTCAGCATCGAACAGATCTATTAGGTATGAATCCTTAGCTTCCTCAGCGTAGACGTAAGTTTATTCCGGTAGCTCTTAAATTCTGCAAGTATATTTAGATCTTTAGTCCTTACAAATTTGGCATACAACGCATTTTTATGCTTGACCATTCTCAGGTGTTCTCTCGTTAACCAAGGTTTTCGCGCTCTCCTTGGCTTTTTTACTTGTGTTACTGGAAAATGCTGGTGGTATATTTTCTTAAGTATACTTATAAAAATAAGATACGCTGTGTTGCTCTCACGGCATTCATATACTGCATCCCATGTTTGTTTTTCAACATCGTGGCGGAATGATTCAAGACGGGAAGATGTATTAACTTGACGGTGTGTGGGCTTTGGTTCATTTCACTTGATGGGAAATTGCTTGCTATGAATAAAAAGGCTCCCAGATGCTCACTTATACCTGTACAAGGAGTACCAGCAAATGTAGTGTCTGTGTTAACGTTGGTAATAAATACGTCTAATAATGTAGAACTTTGTTCTGTGATACGCGTTGGGTTGGTGATTACATTAGATAGGCCATATGTAGAAAGGGTAAGGCTCAAGTCTTTCTGGTAAGGAGTAGGTACAATCATGTTCACATTCATATCTCCACCTAAGAAGATCTGTGCTTTTTGCTCCGTCACATAATCTAAAAGTTCTTCAAGGAAGGCCAAAAAACGGCTGAAGGTACCAGATGGCTGTCTGTAGACCACGCAAAACATATCGTCAAGGTGTTGTAAGGTAAGCACTTCAAAATAAGGAGTGACAGCGCAGAATTTCTCTTCGGTATCACACAGCAGGTTATCTTTTACCAGCATAGAAACACCACCGCCTCTTTTGTCATAACGATTTCGATAGAAGCATAGATAACCAGATGGGCAGACTATAGCCGTTTCGCGTTCATACCATGTTTCAGTAAGCATGAGCACAGTGAAAGACATTTAAAATACTTCTAGCAAAGCATGGATTTCATTTTCTTTGTTTCTTAAAGATCGGACGTTCTGATGAAAAAAGATAGGGCAGGTTTTTTCTTTTTGACCAGTTCATGAATTTGCTGTGGTAGAAAATCCATGTTTACAGCATACAAGCTGTACAGATAAGCTGGAACATTTTAAGCAATCCTAGACAGCTGATCCTTGCTAGTGATAGGAATAACTGTCGATGTTTCAGTTTGGCGAACGTAGATTTTTCCATTCTTGGCCCAGGCGTATTCCCATCCTCGTTCCTTTTTCGCGGCATTTACAGCATCGAAGAGGCGTTTCATTGCCGGACACAGGTGCTCATTGACAAAAATTTTATCATCTTGTTCTATCGCGAGGTCACGAGCCGTTAGCCTGTGCTTTCTTGCTTTTTCTAAGAAAGAGTTGCGCGGAGCTCTGTGAGTAAACTGCACAATTATGTTAGGGGAGGTAGAATTTCCGGCGGTCTGGACCCGATGGCAGACTTCAATGTCAGTGTCCTTCAGAGGCATCCCGATTACTTCACCCAACTGTTTCGTTAGCTCGTGCAGGTTTTCACCGTCTACCTGTGGCACTCCTTTAATTTCCACCTTCAGGCACCGCGAGTGTTGCTCGTTTTGCATAAGTCGGGATTCCTGCTCTTTTACTTGCGTATAGAGAGCTTCGTGTTCTTCCTTCAACGTGCTTATACTTTTTTTCAGAGCCTCGTTCTCTGCTTCAACTTTTTTCACGGAAGCTTTCATTTCCTCATAGAACTCGTTTATGAAAGTCATGCTGGCCTTAATATCTCTGACATCCTTCCTGAGTTCTCGCTCGAAACTTTCTTTTAGCTCGCGAAAATCTTGTTTCATATCACGCTTAAGGTCCTCAAACAATTTCTGAAGTTCTTTGGCCATTTTTAAAATTTCCACAGATTAAAAAAAAAAACAGGCACAGACTAGAACAAGACGCGGGACACAACTGACGGCAATTAATATGGTAACTAGTTAAGCTGAATAAGTACAGCTGAATGAGTACAGAACTCGCGTATCAACAGTTTTGGCAGCAGCAATGGCGGTAAGACAGTTACACTGACGTTAAAACGAAGGGGAAAAGTGCACCAACCTGGAAAAAGTGCGCAAAACTTGTAAGACGTGTCTATCGCTCACCACTGCCACTGCCAAACTGTCGAGAGCGGGGGGCGTGGCCGGTTACTGCTGACGGAGGGAATAGCACACGGTTGCTGGAAGACGTTGACGGTGGCCGATGTGTCCTGGATGTCGAAGAAAAGACGACGATTTAAAACCAACTTGTTCAGCTCCGGTAGGGCCAGGGCCGAAGCGACGCGACAGCCTCATCAAAACAGGAACGGACCTGGAAAAAGTGCGCAAAACTTGTAAGACGTGTCTGTCGCTCACCACTGCCACTGCCAAACTGTCGAGAGCGGGAGGCGTGGCCGGTTACTGCTGACGGAGGGAATAGCACACGGTTGCTGGAAGACGTTGACGGTGGCCGATGTGTCCTGGATGTCGAAGAAAAGACGACGATTTAAAACCAACTTGTTCAGCTCCGGTAGGGCCAGGGCCGAAGCGACGCGACAGCCTCATCAAAACAGGAACGGACCTGGAAAAAGTGCGCAAAACTTGTAAGACGTGTCTGTCGCTCACCACTGCCACTGCCAAACTGTCGAGAGCGGGGGGCGTGGCCGGTTACTGCTGACGGAGGGAATAGCACACGGTTGCTGGAAGACGTTGACGGTGGCCGATGTGTACTGGAAAAAGTGCGCAAAACTTGTTAGACGTGTCTGTCGCTCACCACTGCCACTGCCTTAATATGACCGATATAATTATTTGATTCGAGCAGAAAGAAATTTGTTAAGTTGTGTCAATCTTGCGCGGTCACGTTTGCATGCTTAGAGAAGCTTACTTTAAGTGTGCTAATAGCCACATGTTTGTCATTGCTTCGTGCATGTGTCATAAGCTGTTTCATGACGTAGTACATGATCGCGAAGCTTGTTTGGAAAGAAGCAGCCGCAGGCGGGCTACTATCAGTGGCACGTAGCGAGATTGAGAGGAGATGAGGAAATCAAAAGTATTTTCTTTATTCATGCATGAGATATGTAATCAAATTTGGCGCAAACATGAAATGCTATGCTCATTTTAGTAGTATGTTTTATTTTCAGCTATACTTGGTACAGTTCTTAGGCAATTATAATTAACACCTTCGTCAAATCACCCCATAATCTTGAATAATTAAGTAGAGGGTGCGGAATCTTTCTATGCCAGCATATTCACAAAGCCCTGCTCTCTATGATGACGCTATTACTTGTTTTTTTTAGATTCTCAGTACTTATGCATGCATAGTTAGACGAAAACTTTTATTATAAAAATAACTAATACTCAACTGCATGTGCAGGAAAAAAACTGAGAGGTTCATGACACTCTTCAACGCCTCAGGAATCGTGCGCGACAAACAGAATCCTTCTATTTCCATTCTTGGCGAATTTACGAAGGGGTGAGTGATGCCAATCGCAGAAAATGTGAAGGATCAGGAAACAAGCCTTTAAGTTTAGTCTCTTGTTTATGGCCTCTTCGCTTTTGCTTTGGTCAAATAAATGCGGCACTGAAATCAACGAAACCGCTGATCCCTCTTCTTCGGAGTGATACTACGATGGTGGTGCTCCGTCGTCAGAAACCCGCGGAATTCGGGACGTGCCAGGACCATCAGAAACGCAGTTACCTCAGAATTTTTGACTACCCCACATCTAAAAAGCATGATTTTATGAATTTCTACAGAATATCTTGCTATAACTTTTCGTCTCGAAACAGAAGACCCCAGGGCTTGGAAAGAAAATAAATTACGGAATCAAAACTTTTCACCAAATCGCCCAGTTTAACAAGGGGAGAAGTCGGCCTGGCTGGTGCGCGATGGCGGCTAAAAACATCACTTACGCGAGGCAGAGGAGATCGGGGACACGATCGACGCTATCCCTACTTTTCACACTGCGCGAAACGTGTGTCAACAGGAGGTGAGTGCACGTCTTCCCTGCTGAAACAGCTCCAGTACTTCCGCTAATTCCTGTCCCAAAGTTAAATCATTACGGCTAGTGCCGATCGTCAAAAACGTACTATTTTATTCAACGCATAGGGTAGAAATCAACGGCAGAAACGCTTTCGGTTACCACTAACTGTAATACAATACACAGCGGCAAAATACGCCGTACGTGGCCAACGTGGGCCCGTGTACTTCGAGCAATTACTAATTTGAAAGCGTCAACCACTGCTACGATTCTCAGAAACTGAAAACGCTCCTACAAGCTTTGCAAACCGGCGCTGCACCACCTCAACTCGAAGCCACTCCCTGGCTCCCTGACCTCTCTCCTACCGCTAGTCCGCTAGCGACTGCAGCGCCACCTCGTTTGTTTGCAAACATGCAGGAGGTCTATAGGCAGTCCGCAAAGTGCAAAATTTTAATTCATAGATATCTATAGCCCGCGAGCTATATACAAGAAATTACGGTACATAGCCTCATTTCCTCATTTTGGGCTACCTCTGATAGGAAAAGAATATAAAAAGGTAACGACGATCAACTTGACTGATGCGGATGAAATACGATAGCATTCTTCTCTTACTCGGCAATCAAATAAAATTTGATTCTATTCCAATTATGGCTCTATTTCAATTCTGGGTCCGTTGTCTTTCACTCCGCAACCTACTCCAATTCTGATCCTGTTCCAATACCGACTATTAACTACGCGAAATCAGCCGCATTATTAGATCGCGGCGAGCCCTCATACGAGTGGCGCTGCGCTTAAGCGATGCGCCACTCCACTGACAGCTGGCGGTTTTGAATAAAGCCAACCGGTGGGGCTTGTGAGACCCAGGTTGTTCTTCCCCAGCGATGCGGAAGGAGAAGCTCCCGCAAGCCTCATTTTCGAAAAGATAGTAGGCTGTCTATTTGGCACGTAGGCCTGCTGTTTGGTTTTGTTTTATGGGGAGTTTAACGTCCCAATGCGACTCAGGCTATGAGGGATGTCTTAGTGGAGGGCTCGGGATAATTTCGACCACCTGGGGTTCTTTAACGTGCACTGACATCGCACAGTACACGGGCCTCTAGAATTATGTCTCCATCGGAATGTAATCGCTGCGGCCTGTGTGAGCCCGCCTCTTTGGGGTAAGCGGCAGAACACAAGAGCCACTGAGCCACCGCGATGGCGTAAGACTGCTGTTGTCTGGGTGATTTTCTCCGTAGTCATTTTCATGTTTTCCTTGCCCACTCCTCGTCCGGCGTCTCGCTCCTCTTCCCTATAGGTGGAAAGAGGCAGGGGGAGAAGGGGACGGTTGACAGGTTGCTGGTGGAGAGAGGCAAATCCTCTTAAACCCGCCTAGCAGGTAGAGACTTCATACAGAGGCCGACGCCACAGGACAACTTTCGCCTTCATGACCCTCGCAATACTGCCTCATTGAAAGTGAGGGACTGCATGCCCCTGCATGGCTATCAGAGGAGTGAACTGATCAAAATAAATTAACAGGTGCTAAAAATAAGAGGAAACGGGAATGTGATTTTAAATCCAACGTCAATTTGAAAAGACGCACGGGATGCGTTGAGTGGAGAGACAGAGCGAGGGCCGGGGGCGCACTACAAATGTTGGCTGATGCGAAACAACGAAAGCCAGGCGCCAGGTGCCATGCAAAGACAAAAAAATTAAAACCTGTAAAATAAAGGACGTGAAGCCACAGATATCAAAAGAGAAGATAAGTTATGTTTCACCTCGAAACACGCCCAAGGGAAGTAATTCTGCTCAAATGTTCAGTTTTAGGCACTGGGATCATGAATGACAGTATACCACTGTCCCTCAAGAGAAAAGTAAGTAACAGCTGTATCTTACCGGTACTCACCTACGGAGCAGTAACGCGGAGGCTAACGAAAAGAGTTGACATTAAGTTACGGACAGCACAGCAAGCTATGGAAAGTAAATGATCGGTATAGCTGTAAGAGAACAGAAACGGGCAGAGTATGTGAGGGAACAAACGCGGATTAATGAGACCCTGGTCGTAACCAACAGGAAGTCATGGGCTTGGGCAGAGCATGTAATGCGAAGGCAAGATAACGCTGGTCCTGAAGAGGAACGGAGTGGATTCGAAAAGAAGGCAAGCCTAGCAGGCGGTGGCAGAAAGTTAGGAGGGCGGGTGAGATAAAGAAGTACGCGGGTATAGAGTGGCCGCAGCTGGCACACGAAAACTTTAAGTGGAGAGGTATGGGAGAGGCTTTTGTCCGGCAGTGGACGTAGTCAGGCTGACGATGATGATGACATTCTGATGTACACTAGGCTGTTCTAAGTTGACGACATCGAAGAATCCATTATTTTATTTATAATATTGTACTGTGCTAAAGTGTCCATCTCCCAACAAGGAAAGAAAAAAAAACACCATTGAAAGCACAGCCGTAAAAGGCGACGACCAATTGCAAGTCTCATCACTGGGAGGTTTGATTCAAGAAATATATTTGGTGTACGAAAACCCCCCAAAACGAACAACGTGTTGAACCGTGCGCAAATGATAAAACGAGCAAAGCTTGTAGCGCATCGGAAGACAAGAAACGGAGACAGAGTCAGACAAAGCGCGACTACAACATAACAAAATGCGGTTATGTGGATGCTTGCCACTGAGGTCTTTGACGAGAGTTTGTTTGTCTTTTGTGTCGCATATGAGAAGTCTTGACGTTATCTTGCAAATTACAAGGGTTTCTTCGTTTCTCTGGCCACAATGCGTTCCTTTTTTTACCGTATATGCGTTGTGAAGTTTAAAAGCTGGCAGTCGTCAACTAGGACCTTGACCAAGGGGCTTCACGCGACGCTGCCGGCTGTCTGTTGACCCTAGCGAAGCGACGGCACCGCCATCTATGAGCTGACCATGCGGCAAATTACACGGGCTGAAATTTCATTTCCTGCTTGTGAGGCCCATCACGACCCTCGTCTCGCCAAACCCAAGGTAGGCGTTCCTCGCTGCATCCACTTCAATATACTCCTTAGCCGTGCAAGTCGTCTCTTGTTCTATCTCCGGCCCTTCCCTGCATTCCTCGAAACTTAAGGTCATTTGTAGCATCCCTTTTTTTCCCGCGACCGTCAATCCCCGCATTAATTCGTATCCTTCTCCCCAGACGCGTACGGAGTGAGCTAGGAGACTAGCCCGCTATTGTGATTCTGCCTCAGAATTTGATCCAAGTACTAAATTGCGTTGCTATAAATTTTGTTGCCACGCAGGCGCATGTTTAAGCAGTAGAAGATCGTGCACAGGCGACACGCGTAATCGGATCAGCGACATGTACCGCAATGCCGGCAGCGTGCATTAAACTAATCGACTGATTCGCTTATTACCGGTCGTGAAGACCACTCATGATGGACTATGTCGAAGTATGCGATAAGGCATATTTTTGCGGCTCAGAGAGCAATGATGCTTTGCTGCCCGTTCCGTCCTCGTTTAATGTGTCGCTTTGAGATAAACGAAGCGAAACGCTCAGCAGGCCGTTCCTTTAACGCGGCCGTGGATCTGAAATGTTTGATCCGGAAGGATGGGCAAGACTTAGCAGGAACATAGAAACACTGCGCAAAGTGCAGAGGTTGGAAGCGCCAGGCTTTTTGGAACATATTGAGGTTGCGCTGCTGTTGTGGAAAGCGTTGAACTGTAATCTCCAGGCGGGGCTCGTTCAGCAGTGAAGTTTTCAATCTCTACGCACATAAGCAACGAAGCACGAGAAAAGAGTAAATTCATGCTCATAGCTAATTAATTATAACACGCAGTCTGTTCCTTGCCACTAAAATTTATTACGCACTGTAAATTATTCATTGCACGAGACTTTATAGCCAGCGTTTCCACAGAGGTTTCGCAACTTTTGTGTGGGGTTCGTCTTTTGAATCAACGAGGCGTGATAACCTTTTCCGGCCTGTAGCGCTGGCGGCTTCGTCAACCTTCATGTCCGAGAGATGGTTTTACGTTTTATGTTTTTCCGGGGCGCTACACACCCAATCATACGTGCATTCCCGCAAGCTAATTTAGTTCATGCTTTACCGAGAATCATTGTGTTTTCTGATGTTTCTGATCATCCGTCTTTGTGGTAATTCATGCATGAGGTGCATTTGTCTGTTTCCTACTTGTTGGTTTTTCCCCCGAGTTAATTTTTCAGCGTCGACGAAACGATCGTACAAGGACTTAATCTGTATGCTCTTTCCTCCGCCAAGGTATCACTCTGTGTATTTTGGTTTACCGGGACATGATGTACTCAAGCTTTCTTGCCGTGTAAAAAAAAAAAATCATTTTTCTTTAAACTACATACTGAGACATTACAAGTTAAATACATGGCTAGAGAAAAAAGCTATTTTCTTGTCTACGGCGAACTGTCGCTTTTGTGATGTTCCTGAAACGATTGAGCATTGTTTCATTAAGTGCAAAGATGCAATACCTCTCTGGAACATTATGCAATGGATATTGAAAAAAAAAACAATTTGACGCCGCGATGCATACGCCGCTAAGGGTCGTTGGTTCAAGCTTTTTAGAGGGGCACGAAGTGAACGCGTTGACGTGTGTACGTCGGAAAAGTTGGGGGGGGGGGGGGGTACTGATGTTAGTGAACGCGTTGTCCTGTGTACGACGGAAAAGTGTGTGGGGGTGTGCACTGATGCTAGTCAATGATGACTTTCAAAAGAGTTGCTGACGTCATTCAAGGGTCCCGTGATCAGTGTCACATGATAATGATGACTTTAAAATAAGTTGCTGACGTCATTCAAGGGTCCCGTGATGAGTGTGACGTGATAATGATGACTTGCAAAAAAAATTGCACACGTTCAAACACTAATGCTTACGCGTTTCTCCAATGCTGCAAACTGCAGTGCAGTGCTCTACATTTTTTCTTCTTTTTTTGCTACTTTTCATCCAAAAATATGGTTGACTGAGAACCTCCGAACCACGGTCACAAGGGATACCTCGCGTATCGCGTTTCTCTGCAGTTTTGTATCATACTCAATTAAGGCGCTCTGCTATGCGCATAGATGAAAGTCACTAAACCAACTTTGAGGACAACTGCAGCCGTTTCTTGTTGTGAGCAAAAATCGATTCTACGGCTCTCCCTGAGTATGCCGATGTTTGTCTGGCAGCGGACGACATTTGTTGCGGAGAACGCTTTCCTGTCATTCGAATGAAAGCCGTGGCGTCTACACGAAAAAGGCCTCTGTGGCCACGTGCCGAAGCGAATGACAGTAAAGCCTAGCCACTGTGATCCTGGTCCAAAAACTGTGTGGACACATCACCGTTTATTGGCGAAATCGGCCGCGGCTGGCGACACCCGTATTTAATTTCTTCTTCCTTTCTAGCTTGTACAATGCTCTGTTTTCAGCAGCTAGTGTCCTTTTGTTAAATGTATTAACCTATCGATACAGAGGAAGTTCAGTTATTCCTCAATGGCTCTTTAATTGCTTGACGAGATCAGCCACTTTGCGTACGCAGACCTGTTTACGGCCGTTTAAAGTGGGAAGTGCAGGTCAGAAACTAGAACGGGCGTTGCGAACCTGTGCGTTTTGTGGGAGAGAGCCGCAATTTTTGACGGCTGTTAAGCGACAGACCCGAGTTCTGTCTCCCTCACCAGGAGCAAAGTGCTTCTTGGGGCTACCACTTCCCAGGGAGGTTGCGGGGGCGGTAGGCAGATGCAAGTGCATTACACTATACAGTTGAGGGTCGGTGCATATCTATTTTCTTGCGCATGCGCATTACTAAGTCATAGTCGTTTTTGCGTGCCCACAAATGCCTTAAAACGTACCATCAAGCTCAAGACTTCCCAGCAATCATGTCCGAAGTGAAGCCCGACTTCTGCCACATATAGTCGGACAAGCTGAACAGCGCTACTTCGGGACGAAACTATACTCCTAGTAATCACAGCCGGACTCAGAGATTTTTTTTCCCATATTCCTAGGATGACTGCATAGGCCGCGTTCCGCCGAGGAGCGGGGAAGCTCTGGCGCGGATATTCATGCAAACCGGAAATTAAGCACATTTGGGCTGCGTGTTGTGATAGGCGCCGGTCACTTGACACCACGCCGCTCACTAGAGCGCGCTTATTTTCGCTGCGACGCCCGAACCGCCTGCGCAGATATCGCCTGCGTAGACTGGCCATAGCTGAGCTCGTTATGCCTCGATACGTTTTCCTCATCTCCTCGCTCCTGACGTGAGGACAGGGTGTTCGGACAAATGCGTTCACACGCAGGGATTGGAAAACATCCTGAAATCAGTGTTTCTGTGGTCGCATTTCCCTCTGTCTGCTCGCATCTGCCGTCTCGATTGCTTAAAAGTTCTGTCACCATGCCCCCCTAACCTCGCCCACATGTTTCGGTCGTCCGTTGTCATGGAGATAACTCGTACACCAAACGCCATGATTGTAACTGAAGGAGGTGTTTTCGCTACGGTCTATAATTATAGTGGCCTCTGGGAGGTATACAAGTCCCACCGAACTGCGCTGGTGTTGTGGTTGCTATTTTGGCTATGCATACGATAGATCACTAAATACACGACAAATGGTTGGACTTAACTGCTGAAAAATCGCAAATTATCTCAGAAACATGGGCTAGTTGTTGCTAACGCCTCGACGTATGAGTGGGAGTGTGCGATTTAAAATGAAATACCTTGTCTTATAGCTAGAAATTGTGCCGAAGAACGCGGCGGAGATGTTATATTTGGTCCGAAGCGGCCATGTAGTGCGTTTACGAGCGAACGCTAACTCTCCGCAACGCTAAAAGAGACCTCAGAAAGTACTAGCGGTCCGGTAATGGCCGCGCATGCACAGATGTCTCTAGGCGGGCGCGGTTAAGGGCGACGTAATCACGGTAACGATATGCTATAATTCTCTATCATTTTTAACATGTCTGAAAAGCTTATTTTAACGCGATAGCGTATAGGAGTTCCTGCAACAGAAAAACTGGAGTCGGCGTTGTTGGCCGTTGGCGTTGTAACACGAGAACCTCCAGATAAAAAAATCTTTTGGAGATAAGGGGAATAGAACCCAGGTCTTTCAGATTGGGAGGCACGCACGCGCACAACACGCTACGACGGCTCTTTTCCCCCCCTCATTGCATGAAAATAGTGGCGAAAAGCAAAATCTCAGTATTCTTATGCCACAAAACACTAAGCTGTGAAGTACGAGACCACCGTACCCCTGCACAACCCCACCTTCCTAAACCTCGAATGTTTGGGAGGCACACACATGCATCCAGATAGGGGAGCCAGCTAGGCGGCTATTCCATGTCAACATATACACCCCGCACCAAAGTTCACTGCTGGCGGAACAATGATTTCGATGACTGCGGGGATTCGGCGTGGCGGTCCAACATACGGCTCTTCCGGAGACTAAGTAGTCCCAGCAACGTAAACAGATCACAGGGCACAGGATAGTTTTTCTCGTCTGAAAAAAAAAAACGGATAATGATGGGTGTGATTTCAATGTCCTTTTAAGTGTTCTCTGTAATATGTCCCAGAAGAACATAGCATCATTGAACAGAATAAAGGAATGGCCTGGCGCATTGCACTGGCAGGAATTCACCGTCCATGGCGCAAGCGTCTCCTTAGCATGAAGCCATGCCTTGATGTGAAGCGTCCATGTGTGCAGTTTAAAGAAGAACGTTTTTGCAGCAGAAGAAATACATGTACATTCGCTTAAAACGTTTTAAAACAATGGTGTCAAGGAACTCCTGAATAGGTTGCTAATACAACGGTACAGGAAAGAAATACTTCAAGTACCTGAGTCATCTGCCTTCTGGAGAGGCTATACAGGTTGTCTAAAGAAAAGCGCACAGTGAGGAAATTGAAAGCGTCAGCATCTTACTTAAGGAATCAGCATATAAGCCCCTCACTATATATTGTGCACAATTGGTGCGAATAGGAAAGACAAATGATCAAGGACGCCTAATAAGCACAGCTACTAAAAAAGGGTGGTTTGCCGGTTTGAAAAAGAAAAAAAAAGCGAAACAAGCTGATGCACGAATAAGTGAACAAGGCCTATACCACCAGACTCTAAGGAAATAAACAGCTTGTCGCGACGGATAGGTTCCCCTTGCGAGAGCCATACGAAGTTAGCGAATAATCTATGCATTTTCTGCACTTTCTTCCTCGCACAATCGGGAACCTGCTGAACATAGGCAAATTTTTGATATAAAAAAAGTGTTGCAGACTTGAGCTTGAGCAGACATTGCAGTTACCTTCCCATGCAAGCTTGTGTTTGTCGCTTTATGGACACTATCTGTGAATCGTTATTTCAATCTTTGTATGTTTTCCAGTAATTTTGATTTTAGTGTTGGCCGTTGTTAACTGGTGTATTCATATGCATTGTAGCGAACTTTTTGCCATTGTGTGACCCCCATGTACTTAACTCCCCCATAATAATGCCTTTCGGCGATGTAGGTATTCTGAATGAATGAAGGAATGAATGAATGAATGAATGAATGAATGACTCCCAATAGGCGCCAATATTGCGAATTTGGTGCAGAGGAATCCCCGGGCACTGAACGGCGCCGCTTTCCCAGCTTATGCCACCAGAATGACTTGGCCTCGCACCCCACTGACCCCAACCAACATTCCCTGGATTTATCTAAATTTAGAGCCGCACCTGATACCTCACAAAACAGTTCAGTCAAATATAATCCCTCAAATACGCTCGTTTTGCTAGAACAAAAGAGGGCGACTTCATCAGCATAGTTTAAGATCTTAATTTCATATTGTGCCCAGGAGAAACCCCTGATATTGGCGCTGTTAATAATACTGAGGCAAAGGGGCTCAAGATATAGGGCAGACAACAAAGGCGATAATGGACCGCCGTGATGAACAGATAATTTCGGTAGTATAGGTTTGATTAGCTCTTAGTTAACAATTAGCCTTGTATAGGACTTCTTATAGCACAGTCTTATGCCTCTGAGCAAAACATCTCCAATAGTTACATGCTCTAATACCAGAAACAAGAAAACGTGACGAACTTTATCAAATGCCTTTACAAGGTAAGTCTGAATAAGAGCTACGTGGCCAGTCCCATCTGGTTCTGTCTCCAATACTGAACGTGCAAAATGAATGAATTTGGATACTGCGGTCTCTGATACCGCAGACCTGATGCGAGCCTTCTAAGTCAGTGACAACTAGCTGCAGCCGATCACAAAGAACCTTTCCAAAGAGCTTGCAATCTACATTACGAAGGGAAAATTGGACCACCCTTCGGCTGTTTTCAACCGATTTGAATCTTTGCTTCTTTGAATTAATATACCATGCCCGGAATAGAAAGTGGGGGAAAAAAACTACATCAAAAGAAGCCTGAAAAACCTCCATCAAGAAAGGCGCAAGGCAAGGGGAAAATATTTTATAGAACTCGTTAGTAATACCATCTGGCCCAGAAGATTTCTCAGCCGTCAGGTCAGACATGTCAGATTTAATTTAGTCCAAAGTGATGGGTCCCTTCACTACAGTACGCTGCTCATCGTCAAGTCGAGGAAAGGCTTCGAATAAGGAACTGTAATCTGAACTCCTATTTTCGTCCCCGACATGCCAAAAATATCTGCCGATAATAGTCAAAGAAAGTATCGATAATACCAGTAGCATCGCTGTATGTGCAACCTCCATAGTGAATTTCCAATATTTCTTCGGCAAGAGCAGTCTGCCTTTCATCGCTCAGGGCCCGACGAGATGGTTGCTCATCCCGAAACCTACGGGACCTAGACCTTATCAAGGCCCGGTCCCTTTTAACTTTAGGTTTTAAGGTGGTGAAGCTCTGATTTTTCTGTGGTGATATCTTCTACATAGGTACCCGGGCTAATCCTCTCTAACTCATGTAGCTCAGCAAAGTACGCCCGAGCTCATGAAGGTGATGTCTCTCGAAATACGCGATTCTTGCTGACGCTTCAAGAGCCGAGTCTTTTATTTCTTGTTTAAATAAGTCCCATTTTTGTAACACTGAGATATGACCGCGTGACCATGTGTCTTTCAAGCAAGTAGATACATCACATTGGAAATTTCATCCGAGAGCTGACAGCTTTTCAAATTTCACAGCTCCCGTCGAGGATGGGATATGCGCCGATTGTACCTGCCCATCTGAAGAGACACCATCGAGTGATCACTGAAGAATATGGGCAGCACTGAGTAAACAAAAACTCTGGCTAACATGTCTGCTGGAACGTAAATCCTGTCAACAAAATTGCAAGTTCATTAGCAGATAAGTCGCCCATCAGCATCTATGCAATACGACACAGAAGTAATACCGAGTGTGCTGGCCAGGAATAGCATGCACCCTCCTGATAAGCCTGTAAGGTGACTACCGACAACATTGAAGTCTGGTAAAGACAGCTCGAGAGCAGCTTCAGTCTCCTCATCAGAGGACAGCTTGGTTTCCTGGGTGGCTGCCACACTCAGACCCCATTTTTGTAGAAGATGCCGTAACTGAAGTTACCTTCGACAGCTACGCAAACACCTAACGTTAACGGTAGTGGTATGAAATGCTGTGACGCTCGCCATCGTTAGTGCTTGTCTAATTAAACGCCATCCCCTGCACTGGGGTGGCACGCCTACAATTTGGTAGCTTGAAGTGCAGGCATTGCCCTTCGTTTAGAGGTAGGCCTTCACAGTGTCATCCCACCGGGTGCCTTCTGCTCATCGCCATCGACACACACCTCCTCATCTGCAGGGCGCTTCAAATGTGCGCTGTTGTCCATCGCCTCTTCCGAGACAGCCAAGGCTTAGGCCCATGAAGCCGAGTGGACCACGTCGCTGGCAACCACGCTGACAGCCGACGGGGCACCGAGCACGCTAGAGGCTGGCACTTCAATCGCCACACTGCTGCACTCCGGCGACGAAGGTGTATCACCGGTGGAGCAAGCATGTCACACATTCACCGGCTGTAGCGCCTCCACTGACTCCACAGAAGGATTGTCCAGCTGTCGTGATTCCTGGGAGACAGATGGCTCATGACTCAGAATAGCAGGCCTAGGCAGACCTGGGTTCCATGGCTTTGGTTCTGTAGAAGAGGATCCCAGATAGTCCATACTTGTAGGCGGTCCTTTGCTGCTATTTCGTGCCGAAGACTTTGGTCCCCCTTCTGTTGGTAGCTCATGACTCGGTTTATCCGACGCGGTCCACAACATCCGACACATCCATAATGTTTTCTGACACCACCTCATGCTCATGCGTCCAGTTATACTGTCAGCATGGCTCCTTGCACAGGGGTACAACTGTGTGCGTCAAGCGTCGGCAATGGCTGCATCGAGGCGTACGACACTGACGCTGTACATGGCCCATCCGTCTACAACGAAGACACAGCGGAGGCCAACCTGGGATCCCAACTGAAGCCTGTACCTCGAAAACATTGAACGTGTGAGGAATTGTACTTGCTGACATTCCGTCCTTAAGCGTGAGCGAGATTTCATGGTTGGCTGTTTCCATGTGCTCTATTCCGGGGTACAGCCACTTCTAGAGCTCAATACTTTGTGGAGTTCCAAAAGGGTCCAAAGCTTCCACAGTCCTCCGGTGTTCCATATAGCGCGGAAGCCAAAGCAGCTTAAGCTTCATGTTTTGGTGTCCGGGCTAGATACGATACTCTTTAGACCGTTGACAACTTGTAATTCTGCTTTGTCAATAAGCTTCTCCTTTGAGGAACTGCTATCGGAGGTAGCTGTAGCCGGTAATCCGACTGTTGCCGTGATGGCAGAGCCTTCGAAAGAGAGCATCAGTTCGGACTAAATGTTTCGGAGAGGCTGTTTCATATTCTCTCGCCGGTTCGGCTCGGTACACGGACGTTGTTCGCCTAAGTTTGCCGAGAACGGGAACTAAAAGCATTTCGTGTGTAAAGAACTGAAATAGCAGCGGCATATTGATAGAGGACCCTTACTAATGATGACTTTGCCATGTTGATGCACATCTCAGACTTTCCAGATTAAGATTGCTAGCACTCTTAAGCATGGCAGGGCAGGTGTTTTCTGGCAGAATATGTCTAGTCGGCCTTCGCGTAAATTTCGCTTCCTTTTGAATTTAGGACACAGATTTAGGAGCTTTTATCTGTATTTTTTTTTCTATGTCAGAAAAGGCTGAGCTTGTTTTCTGGGCAGAAAGGCTGAGCTTGTTTTCCGGGCGCACCGTGCGGAGGATGATCTCAAGTGGCGATAGATGCTGAAATGGAGGCGACGACTAGAAGCAGTTTCTTTATTTACGTATTACGAGGAGAAGGCACAAACCGGCAACACGAAAGCAAGAATAAATAAGGAAAACGATAACAAAATTTCACAGGGACACTTAATTTCATTATGCGTCGGCAATGCGATAGTATTATCAGCTGTTGATGCCATTGCAGGAAACAACATCACTTCCGGTATGGTGACGCGTCAAGGTCATCAATTTCCCCAAGCCAATGCAGATGCTTCCGTCTGGTGACGTCACTTCCCTCCCGCCAATGGGCGAATTTCGGCGCCATGGGGCTTCTGATGCTACCGCATTAAGGGCGACACGTACAATGAGGAAGAAAGATGAAACACATTTCCAACGGTAACTACACTTGTCTTCCGACGCCACTGACGCTCGCGCAGCCCGCTGGACGATTCTAAACGACAGACATCTTTCAAAAGACGGGGAAACCGTGCGCCTGGCAGAGGCTGTTGTCTTGCTTCACCTAGGGATTGTGAATTTCCCTGCATAGACTCCGCACCCACTTTGCAAATCGTGTCGGTATTACGGGTGAAGTAAGTAACGCGCAGGTTACGCCACGGATACTGAGATTTGCACTCCTGCAGTTAAGAAGACCGTTGCGCCTCGGTATGTCACTGCGGCTCTCGTAAGGACGCGGGACCTCGGCCAAACAGTCGTTCATATATGAGGAGACCAGTTCATCCAGCTCTACCAGAAGCTTTGAACTGTGCTTTCAGCACAGTTCACAGCTTCATTGGTGTTCGTCAGTAAATGAACAACGGGGTGGGACAAATTTCTATGAAAATGTTCGTCTTGGTCAAAAGATTTTCATGTGAAACCTAGGATAATTTGCGGTGCACTTGAACGTAGTCAGGGTCAGGAGATAGCGAGCAGTTACCATCTTGTATCGCACCTACAGAATTCCCTCAAGAAATCGCCTATTTCGCAGCTTCTGCTAGTGATAGCTAGTAGTAGCTACCAGTGTTCCGCTTGCATGATGAAACGCTGGTATTTTTAGGCAAGAAAACGTGCAATGCAATATGAAATACATTGATGATGTGGTAACATATCTGGTGGGTGCCATTTGAAATTGTGCAAACGAAGTGCAGGTGGAAAGAAGGACCCCTGCGCCTGTAGTTTTGAGTGCGCATACTCACAAAAAGCGCGAACCACCTCTGAACACTCGCGTATGTGTTTGTACAAAGTTTTCGCCCCAGATGATCGTCATTCCGAATGCAGTGACGCAGAGAAAAGCAGCTTGCGGTGCGGCTTCGGTGCAGTGTATGGCGTCTTCAAAAGTCACCGGTGTTGGCTGAACGCTGCCACTGAGTCGGGCGTTTTGGAGGCATAGCCCGCGGCCATCAGACCATCCGGGCGTCGTAGACGAAGCGGCGGCCCCCGGTTTCACGGTGTTCGGCCAGCAGATCCTCCTGGGACTGGCCCACGGGACTCGAGGGGCCGCTGGGCTGGCCGTCGCCGCCTCCGCGCAGGGCATTGCCGCCATTGCACAGCTGGGACCCACGTCGGCTGCATCTCTCGGAGCAAGCTGTGGAGGAGACAGTTATCTCTTCAGTTCGCTTTGGTGCAGAGTTACGCCAAATATTAGAAAGACGCTTAGGCTTCCCCTTAAGTGTAGACACGATAGTGTCTTTTTCTTCTTGTTTGAAGCCTAATTAGGATATATATATCTAGTTGCATTTTTTATTATTATAACATCAGCACACACCTCCAACACACTTTACTGTCACACACACCGTGAACCAACAACCAACAATACGCGTGAAACAACCATTCGTGGCATAGTTCCACGCGCTTATTTGTAGATGGCTGTCTCTCACAACCAGTCTGGATTCAGTCCTCTGTGAAATAGGGTTTCCCACTGTCTCCGCTCCTGTTCTCACTATACTTGGAGCAACTTTGTATAAGTGTTATAAAGAGTAGAGCCTTCAGCGGTTTCCGTATAATGAGTATTAGCATGTGTAGGTGACCTCGAGTTTTTCTGCGCTAAGCCAAGCATCGATCGATGAGGTTATTCGCTCAACGGAGGACTGGTTCAATGTCAGGAGCTCAGATTAATCGTTCTAAGAGTTGCGGTGTCTGCTTTTGATTGTGGGGATAGACACCTGCTGAATATGCTGGTATGCAATGGACAAGTAATCCTCTCAAGTACCTTGGCGTCCCTCGGAATGCCTATAAGCATAGTACACATTACTGGAAAGACCGCGTGCCAACTATTCAACGCTATGATCAGACTTTTGTCCCTCATGGTCTCTCGAATTTTGGCCGGGCGTCTCATGTAATCTGTTCCTCGCCACTAAAATTTATTTGCTCGAACTCACCGTCGTGTGTAGGTGCAGACTTTCCGGTGTTCTCGTGTCCATTGGAGATCGCTGTTTGTCGACGCACGACCAGGACCAGGGCTACAGCGCAGACGATGAAGACGGCCAACAGGGCGGCTGCGCTGCCGACGACGATTTCGACGCTCACGCAGCTCCACGCTGAAAAATTGAAGAAGTGAAAGTGCATTAGTTCGCCCGTAACGCCGGAGAGCTAAGCCGTTCACTAAGACAGTCCACCCTTGCGATAGTTCCTAGCGGTAACAATTATGTTCCTAGAGTACAGGCAAGGCTTGCCAAGTGCAACTGCTATTTGCTGATGCAGAAAATCCGATGGTTATGATGGTGTGTGCTCCAAAGTCCAACAGCAAGAAAAAGCATGTGAGAGCAGAACAACCACGAGCTCTCCACAAGCGCAAACTCAGCGGTTAGGACGTCACGTAAGACACAATGACCTCGAAAATTCGAATCTTGGTGCAAATCTCTTGGGAGACTCCTAGGAGTACAAATGAATTTAAACTACTTTTTGTCTTGAGTGTGCACCAAAAGACGTCAGCTAGCTTCTTCATGTTAGACTAGGTGCCAGGCGCACATTAACAGTTTCTTAACGTTCAGTTATGTTTAAAGACTCGTCTATATATCCTTCGGCTACTGCTGGAATAAGCCAAAAACTCTATCACTAAAACAATCGGACGCGACGCTGGCGTTCGGTGTACTGATTGTCATCGCCCGAATGAAGCAAACATTTGCCAGAAGAGGCAGCATGTGTATCGAAGTATTTGCAACATTTGTCTTAGTCTACTCGTGTGATATCTCGAAAATGAATATAGCCTAGTTCTCCGCTTAGTCATGATAAAATGGAAACTTGGGCATGCACACCGATGGCGTCACCTACAATATAAAGGACATAGATCTGTATTGACGTCGCAAAAACGCTTCTATGCAATATGCATTTGTCTGGTCATCATTTGGAAAATTCGCAAAAGTAGTCAAAGAGTGGGTGGTCGATAGACTGATGCAAGGAAACGCAACAATCACAGAAGAATATGAATTACGACGGCTTAAATAACGAAATGTTGAGGCTTCTTCCTGTTACAGTAAGTTATAGTGACCGACACATCGCTTGCTACAGGGGTACTTCTAGATTAATTTAGTACATTAAGGCCGGTGGATATTTTGCTCAGAATGATAATACTAAATCACACTAAACCAATCCATTTGCTGCTCGCGACGGAAACCAACGTTTAGCAGTAGTCACTGCATGTGCGAACGCGAGCATTAATGAGGGAGCATGTAGGTGCAACTCACGCGGAGGAGCCTTCTGAATGCTGGCTTCGGGCTCGGCAGCGAGGAGCGTGTCGAGAAGCAGGGCCTGCGTCTCCACTTCGGGTTCTCCCGTCCACGTTGATAGGCGGCGGACAAAGATGGAGTAGGAGGTGTCCGGCCAGAGAGAGAGCGTGGCTGACTGCCGGGAGGTGTACAGGCGCCCCGTCACATCCACCGCGTTGTCCAGGATCTTCCACGTGACCTGGGAGAGCGCGAAGACCCGGCAACGCACACTTAAATGCGGCTGTGAGCAGAACTGTCAGGTGATCACGTGTCTGGTTGACAGCCCTACCCGTGATGCCCGTGGCTGTGAAAAGAGGGTAGAGAATGTGCCATGTTCTGTGTACTAGAGAGGACGAAATTCCGCAGGGTTCATGGTTGGTGAATTTGTCGTATCAGTAAGATGTGTACCAGTAATCACCTGATCTCACTAGTGCACATTAGAGAACCAAAGTGCAACTTTCACCACCGTAAATGCAGAAGCACTGGCCGGCATGAAAGGTATGGGCTTTGGTTACCGTTCGCGTAGCGTATTAAAACGTTAAGTTGAGCGAGTTGGTATAGGTTATATACCCAGGTTTTCGCAATAAAGCCTTAGTTGTGAGTTCAGCGCTTGTCCTGTCGTCGCCTTTACTCTTGTGTCTAGTCTTTTGTGCGCTGTTTTCCAACCATGAGCGTATCCTATAGTTTGCTCTCTGCTAGGAGTGCAAAGGAGGAACAACCATTATTCCTCTGTATAGCTTCTCTTGTTGTCTTTACATCACCCTCTAAAGCTAATATGAACACAGTTCTTGCGTTAATTTCTAGTACTTGTATTACGTCGGATTTTAAGCGAAGTATGGCGTTCGAAATAGTCCCAGAGCCATTACACCGATCCATGCTATTGACTCATATCTATGGTGGCCGCGTTCATCTTTCCTTTTGTCTTGAGACATTCATCATGGGCCTTTAGATATTCTCTTTCTTCCTCAATCCACCCCTCCGGATATTTGAATTTCTCCCTCGAAAGCAATAGCGCTATCTGTCTTCTGCCCCTAGTGAGCACCCCGTAACGCAATGGGGATGTTTTCACATGTAATTGTGAGGAACGTACAGAGTGCCAAGGCATCCAGCTCGAACATATTGATATTCGTAGCCTACGCTTCCACTCGCTGCAAAGCATGACTTGTAAAATGATTCCTGTCTTCCGGAAGCACCAACCACCTCCCCACACTGCGCCTCCTTTAGCAACACACCCAACGGCACCCTGATCCTCCGCCCCATCCTCCCCATTCAGCACCACCTTTGAGGAGCGTCATCCATCAGCCATACACCCAACTCTAAACTCCAGAAGCGCCAGACATAACCTAATCTCCTCCTTCCACGCTCCACAATGTTGCACCCGACTAGATACCATCCCAGCAGCGGATTAAAAAAGCAACGGTGAATAGAATTCAAGCACGCTTTGGGAAAGGCAGCTGCCGTCCGGAAGGAGCACCCTCCAGACACCCCACCTCCTCTAGCCACGGGGCTGGTCGCTCACCCAGCGCTACCCTCACCCACATCCGCTCACTGTCACCCTCCAGAAAAATTATGCCGCGTGTGTAAAGCCTCGGCCTTAGTCCATGGCCATGGCTTAGTACAAGTAGTCAGGCAAGTGAAAGCAACGAACTAATAATCGAGGTTAAATCCAACCGCTTTCGCACAATTGCTATATATCAAATGTCTGATCGTCCCGTAATTTTTTCTGACGGCCTTGGGAAATGAATGGTTTTTACGGAAGATTTAATCCAGAGTTGGCTTTTCAATGCTTAGCGCCATGTGGTACGTGGAGGCAGTAGGCCACATTTAAAGCATCTGCCCAGATTTCCCAGGCTTGGGTACACCTCGAAAGCCCACACTCTACGGGCTGTCTGAATATTATTGCGCTTGTCGAGTGGGTAATGACGGGAGGCGGTTTTATGCGGGAGCATAAGGAGCTGGTTGGGCCTTTTGGCAGTGTCGCCGTGTCGGGTCACACTTTACGACACCTATGACGACGTCATCAACGACACTTGACAAGCGGTCATAACATAAAGCATGCAATTTCATGACTGGGTATGAATGAGCGAGCATAACGTCAGCAAACAGGAAGTGACTAGCGGAAGTAGGCACGTAGCGAGGAATTTTTTTGGGGAGGGATTGAAGATAATTTCTTCTATATAACTGCCGGGGAGGGGGGGTACTTACAGCTAGCTGAGCACTGCACGACAACAGGGGGGGGTCCTCCCCCCCCCCATCCCCGATTACGTGCCTGACCGGAAGTAATGCCAACAAACCGAAAGTGATGCGACAACGCATCGAGGCTATATCCTTGCGCTATCGCAGCACAGGCTGGCCATTATCTAGGTGTTCGCTAATTTTTGCCACGTGCTCTGACATTCACCCCGCGGAAACCCTTCCACACAAATATCGGTGTACGTTAAAAGTGCTGTACAAAGCAACTGTAATGGGAGCACACCTCGAACTTGACTCTCTTGGAGTGGGACGAGTGGTGGGCGCAATCCCAGGAGACCTGCGCCTCGACCTTTCGCTCCGCCGAGTGACGCAGTCCCAGCAAGCTGGGCGCGGCGCAGGTCTCCACCCTGTCCGCGGCGTCCGACAGCAGGGTGTCCTGGTCTGGCCGTACGGAGTCCAGCTTCAGCATGAGCCGGGTGCGCGCCCTGGGTCCACGGGGCGCCAGAGCCACGATCTCCAACTCGGACGCCTGCTTCAGCTGGCTGCGGCTGAGGGTCGCGTTCTGGTACTGCGTCTGTGAAGAGCGAGGTGCGATGGTTGGTGCTGTCAAAAAAAAAACATCACACAGAAGCGTAGCAGGTTCCTCGAAATGGGGGGGGGGGGGGGGGGGGGGGGTGAAGCTTGCAGGCATATTTGCGCACCTCCTTTAGGAATGACGTAATGCCGTTTTTCTGCGGCGAGCATGCATAAAACAATGACGGTTGACATTCAGAGTTAGGAGAAATCCGAATTAGAGGCGCTAGCGGTCTGTGCCTATTGTTTGGGATGTTTACTGTCCACCTGAGATATAGGTCACGTGACCTTGTGACGTCATCACAGCCTCTCCAGTGAGTTTTGCAGTTGTTTGGCGGTCTTCCTTTTTTCAAGGAATTAGTGACTGTCAAGAGCTATTGACGACGTGTGCACGGACGCAGCGTAAACTTTGACGGGTTCGTGACGCTAGCGTCTTACTTAGCCTCTAGAGGGATCTTATGCACATATGCTCTTTTTGACAAAGCAATATAATTTATGCCATCATAATTTCAAATACTCAAACCCAAGCATAAACCTTGCTACTTATATTACGTGAGTAGTTATCAGAAATATCCACCATCAAGTGAGAAAGGATTACATCAGGTTTCAGCTTTGTTGATCCTCGCACACTGGCCAAACGTCTTGAACATCTCCCGGCAAAGAACTGAAAAAATGCGGCCACGTTCAGTGGTCACGAGCAATGGTAAAAAGATGGCCGCTGTAAGGGACAGCCGGCTTGAATGAGTGAAATAAACAGATGGGGATGAAAAGCGCCAATCTTGGGTTGTGTTTTGTAGCGGCTCGTTTCCTTTTCCCTTTTCTTTAGGTCGTCTGTCGTTGGAGTCGTCCGCGACGTCCTACGCCATCGGGAAGCCGCGAGCAGTGGCAGAAAGGGGAAACGAAGCGTTACAAAGTTACGGCTCCTGGGGCGGTTATGGCGGTGACTACACGCCATCCTAGTTGCTGCTGCATCAAACCTTCTAACCGAAAACGTATAAGACAACGAAAGTCTGAGTGCACAACCATGCAAATTCGAGAGGGGGCACAGCATATCAGCATACCGCTGCCCGCTTGTCTTCGTCCAGTCTCACCCTCTATATGCTCTTTATTTATTCTGTTACCTTTTCTGTTATTCTGTTAACTGCACAAACCTAACACGAGGCACATGCTTCACGTCGCCAGATCTCCGACCGCTCGGCTGGCATGCGTACCTGCGCGGCCTCCTCCCAGCGGTCCCGGTGTACCACTCCCCTCAGCAGCAGCAGGTACACCAGCGCCGTTTCGGCCGGGACGCCCCCGAGACCCAGAGGCCGATGCCACGTCACGCGCACCGCCTGGTCTCCGTCGACCGCTGCCAGCCGCGGCGGCTCTGCGAACACGCCGGCCAGTTCCTCCTCTGCGGGCCCTTTGGCAGCTGCGATGCCTGCGAGGAGGAAGCCCGCGTTCTTCGGGGTCCGTTCGGCACGTGGACTTGCTGGGATGTGAGGAGGCTGTTTGAATGAAGCCCGCCTCTGTGGTCGTATTTTTTTTTCTTGATTCCCGCAGCCAAATGCCCGGCTTCTGTACCACTCTTTCAAGACGATGGTAGCCAAGGCAATAAGTTACTTCTGTGCGGATCAAGCAGAGTTCGGTTTAAGATCTCACTTCACTTATCACTTGTTCACTATGACAGAAGCATTATGAATTCCTGACATGAAAGAGTCACAACACGAAGAAGGAAAACGAAAATATTTGAAAGCTAATTTTATCCATGCCTGCTATTGAAACCAAAATAAATATCAGGTAATCAATCATCCAGTCAATGGAAACGTATTGCGGACATCATTAAAACAGCGGATGAATGCCACATTAAAATTGAGAGACTGACTCCTTAGCGAGAATACATTCATTCTAGCTTTTGAAGCCACTACTTGAGAGCTGTAGCATCTTTACAAAACATCCCAGAGAAAAAACGCAGTCAGCTAGGTCCGGTACGTAGAGCCCTGCATTGTGTTCGGCTCATAATATTGGCACTAAGTACAAATGGCCACCTCTAGTTTTGTGCGACTACTTGGCAGTATACGTACCAGTTCCATTTGTGCGCTTGAAGGAGCAGGCCACCTGACAGCCGGAAAACTGCACAATGGGTGTTGGGACGCATTCATTAGTTGAGCACACTCTTAAAGGAGCCGCTGTGCTCAGAAGAACAGGCGAACAACAAGAAAAAAAATACGTAGACAATAGAGACAAGAACACTGGTCCTCGGCTAACAGCTCCTTCAGTGGAATCTAATGAAGCAGCGCTACGGCACAGGGCCAAAGGGGAGAAAGGGACGAACACAGCGCTGATGTGTTCGTCAGACCAACTCGCCCACCAGTTCATCCTTCAGTGGAAGTTTTAGCCTTTAGTCGAACATCCACACTGCGGGCTGCCTTGACTTGCGTCTTTTCTGTTCCTTCCTCACGTGTTATAGGTGCACAGAACGTTCTTAATGCGAAGCTGTCAAAGGCCAAAAAGGAAGCTTACAGATGACAAAACAACCAAGTGAGCGATGATGCTTAAAGAGGCACGCACACAATTGCAACGCTCTGCGCCTTAGGCCTAAGCTTAGTTAGGCCTAATCAGTTTATTAGTTAACATGAATCGCCAGTTTATTGACTTCTGCCAACACTACTATTACTATACCGGAAAGTGCTTCCATTGACCTCAAAAACCCCATTTAAAACGTTTTTGGAACTTTAAAAAAGAAAAAATAACACCCCGCATATGTAGAAGCGCAGGCTGAAGTCAGCGAAGGGCTCTATGGCCTTCTGGTGCTATTTACGCGTTGCCAATTGTAAACGCAAAGGAGCGGCATGTTCACGGAACAGTTTCTCATGTACGCTTCATTTTTCTCCATTTGTGCTAGCACAGAGCAGACTGGACTGCTCCACTGACTCATATTGGCACCCATACCCTTATCATTTGCGCTCCCGTGTGTAATATGAAAGAGACGAACAATTTCGCACACAAGTGCGAATTTTTTAGCTATTTCTTCACTAAAGTAGAAAATGACTTTTTATGCTATACTCTAACTGGAGAACAAGTTACAAAACAAAAAAAGAGCCATGCCTGTCCCGCCATGCCTGTTCCCTCTCATATTGTACACGACGGTCTCCCGCAAAAAAAAAAACAACAAAAAAGCCCCTGCAGGGCGGATTGACTTACGCAGATGTCTGCCGCGGTGCACATGGGTCCCCAGATGGTGAAGTTGTCGTACAAGAGGTCGCACACTTCCCAGCACTGCGGGGACAATGAAAGTGGTGAGAGGAACCGACGCTGTCCTGACGAACGCTCCTTGTCGGCTACCATGTCGCCGACGTGTACGCTGCATGTGCTTAGCCGACAACGAACACGGACGACAACAACATGCGCTCGGCACACTGCGCGCCTCCTTTCTGCTGTCTTTTGAGTCATTATAGAGTATTCTAAGGGTTCTGGAAGTGTTGTGTTTTGGGCAAGCAGGCACTGCTTAGTTATTAGCTGTGTTTTTTTTGGGGTTTGCATCAATGCCGCACGCACGTCGATCGAACACCTGGTGAGTATTCGGAACCCTCAAAGAAGGACCCCCAGTCTGAAGGTGCATATCCCGAGGCAGAGCACATGGGAACGGCTCCGTGTAGTGTTGTTCAAGGAGCTAACAATAAATTCCTAAATATACGCAACCGTGAGGTGAGATCTTCTTGTGCTTTATGCATGTTCCCACACACATTAAAGGAGTTGAAACCTCCATGCAAGGTGACCTTTATAATAAAAATAAAATATTTCGCCGAAGAGAGAACTCCTATTTCATCAAGAATATACGTTAGATCTAGCAACCATGCTTTCTGCACCCACGAGAAGCAGAAGGCCCTTTTTGGATGATACGGCATGGATTTCCCGAAGCAAGTATGACTTGCGCTCATAATGAAGATAAAAACTGAGATTCAAAAGGCACTATCACGCCTCAGGCTGGGCTCTAAATATGGCCAAGCTAGGGCTAACAACCAAGTGCGTTCGGCCTGAAATTGCCTACATGTTCAAGAGAGTGCAATTTGATGCAGTACACCACCATTGGTTTTTACAGCGCAGACTTCTGCTTTGCATCCAAAATTGTTGCGTTGTGCGAAATCGCTCTTTTTCAAATTGCCTCCCTCTGCTAGATAAATGTTGTGAACTCTACGTGAGCTAAGCCCTCATCCAGTAGACTCACCATGTAACACTCTTTGTCTCCCTCGCACTCAATCTCTTGGGACCCGGTTTTCAGGCCAAGCTGAAAGTACAAACGTCACAAACAATAAGACTTGAGAGCAGTGTAGCAACCTTAAGGCCGCAAATCTATGCAGTGTTGCTGGGCGCACGCTGTAGTCGTGCAGGCTCTGAGTAGTGAACATTATCGTGTATAACTCGGTACTTCCATGCAGTGATGTAATGCGTATAACTAGAGTAGTCTTTCTTTAAAGCTACACGCTCAATAACTTCTAGTCTGATTAGTTCCACGCGATGTGGGCTCCGTCAAACTACACCTGGTACTGTTAGTTCAGAGATTAGGAAATAGCAAATAATGTTGTAGTGAATTGGTTCAATTGAAATGCATCCTTACATCTCTTCCGAAAAGTGCGAGAAACTTCGCGGCCACCATAACGTAACTATTCCATTATAATTATACTGCTTTCTTTGTTGTGTTGTTCAATGAGTCGCCGCCACTCCGTCGTTATCGCTGCTATCACCCAGTCGGTGCAGCGGCTGATAACAATGCAATAGAATCTAGTGAAAAGACAGTGCATTAAACCGAATTAAAGTATACCGGGATTTCAGGGCAGTTTGTGACTAATCGTTAAAAGTCTTCTGGATAAAGGCGTGCTTTCTGTGGCATGCAATACAACCGGTGACCGACGCTAAATAAAAAGCGAATCATGCTAGCAAGGCATTCTAGTTCTAAACTAAATTTTGAAAGCTTTTTAACTATTACAGATCGACACCTGGTTGGAATTAGAGGTTTGAGCTGACCATTAGTAATAGCCATATTACAGTGGCGTAGCCAGAAATGTTCTTCTGGGGGTTAGGCTCATGTTGCAGCGCGGCCTCCTGATAGAATTCGTCGAGGGATCAAACGCAAGAATAATTGCATTGCCATTCTGACATTGCCATTGTGCATTAGATAACGCTACGTACTGTCTAGACAAGTGTAATGTGTATTTTCAAAAATAAAAGAATGCATTCGTATGTCATAAAAACCGTGGCAGACATAACTGATACCAATGCTTCCATGCTTTTGCGTATTTAATAAGCGAAGAAAATATCACACGAACTCTAGAACTATATCAGTTTGAAACCAGCAAACCAGTGCATGCCGCTAATATGAAAAACATAAAGGCCATGAAATTAGCAAGTATACAGGTCAAATATTTGAATGAATCTTTGTCGTTTAAAAACCTTTACATTTTGTACATATGCAACGACCAGGAAAAAAAATCTCAACTACGCTGTCCTTCGTTCCAGTGTAGTGCGCAGCAGCAGCTGTCACCAGTCATGTATTGCGATTAATTGCACCGACATTTTAGTCGCAACTAAGAGCACATGTATAAACGAGGAGTTCTGCAAAATATGCATTGGTAGTGCGAAGATAAAATGGAGTATTACAAGTGCGAAGATACAAATTGATAAAGGACAAAAAAGTGCCAATGGAAACAAAGTCACTGTATGTATACACAAAACCGCGCAACAAGATATGTTAATGCACGTATGTCTCCATTAAATCCACGCATATAAGCAAGAGACACTATATAATGCGTCAAAAAAGGGAAAGGAACATATTGCGCAATCACAGATAGTAAACTTGACACACGGAAAGACAGACGATCCAGGCAAGAACAAAGCTATGATAGCAGAAGTCGCGATATGTACAGCCTTTGTCAGGAGTTCTGAGCCCAGGGGGTCTGCTTCTGGGCCACACTGTTTTGCTCGTGATGCGCGCTGAGCGTCCCAAATCTCCTGAAGGTAAGATTTTTCGTCCTGCTCCCTTCGATGCGTAGGACTTCCATGAGTGCTACAGGAGCGCCACAATAGTGCTTTTAAGCAAACCCCCTGGGCTCTAAACTTTACACTCACATCGTACAGCACACGGGCGTTTTCGCACTTTGTCTCCATCAAAATAAGGCTGCCGCGGTCGAGAATCAGTCACGCGTACTTGACCTTTCGGCAGTCGAATCACAAAGCCACTAAGCTACAGGGGCAGATTAAACCATACTAGAGTAAGTCATGTTAAAGTAAACCGACATTGATGACGGTCACCGATCAGAATTTGTAATAAGGGAGTAATTGCTCATTGACATCCAATCAAGCGCAGCCATACGGCTACAGAGGAAAGATATACAGCTTTCTCAGAAACTTCGTAGTTAAAAAAAAAATTCGTCCTGGTCCGGGGTTCGAACCTGGGACCCCCGCTACAGCGGAGCAGTCGCTCTACCAGTTGAGCTAACCGGGATTTTTTTTTTCCTTATTATGTTGAGCTAACCGGGACGGCAAGTTTGTGGTAGGGCAAGAGCGAATTGATCAATAACTCGAAGTGGGAACTGTGTTGGTCAAATGTTTAGGGAAAACCCCCAAGGTGGAGTAGATTTGTAATAAGGGAGTAATTACTCAATTACATCCACCCTAGCACAGCGGCGCAGCCATACGGCTACAAAGGAAAGTTATACAGCTTGCCCTGTAAATTCGTCTGGTCTGGGGTTCGAACCCGGGACCACCGCTACACCGGAGCAGTCGCTCTACCAATGAAGCTAACCGGGATGGCAAGCTTATGGTGAGGAAGTAATTACTCCCTTATTACAAATCTACTCCACCTTGGGGGATTCCCCTAAACATTTGACCTGACCTATCAGAATTTGTGCCCATTTCTTGAGAACACAAGAATTATTCGTCTTTTGGACAGGTGGCGTTATGTATGGTTCACATTATAAGTTTACAGGCGCCAAAATAGCGGCGAATGCAAGAGCGTCATAGGAAAAATATTTTATTTACTCAGAGCTCTGAGCGAAGCGTTAGAAACCGCCAGTGCAGTCGACTGCTCAGAGTGTGCCCACGGATGCCTTAGTTTGTGCGGCCGATGGCCCGCAAAGTGAGCGGGCGTCAACCCTGGAATGTTCAAAGCCGCGACTTCGCCAAGGACAATTTGTATCTGGCGGGCATTCGTACGAAGAAATCGGAATACGACTGACCTCACGAAAACTGCGTATGATAATTTTTTTTTTTTTTTTGCGGCGAAGGAAAATTACGCAACGAAGGTAATTTACTGTTACAAACACTGAAACCTCTTTCACATGCAAGCGGAAACGCTAACGATTCCTGCCGCCGCGGCGTAAAAACCTGTTTTGAGCCGTCGCAGCGGCTCGAGCGGGCAGAGCGATGAGGTTTCAACGAGTTGAAAGTTTCCGCTGCGACGCGCCGCTCAGTCGCTCGCATGTGAACCAGGCTTGACACCTTCACTCGCCAGAACTTCATATTTACGTTTTTTCCTTTAAAAGAAAGAAAATGTTACTTATATTTGCTCCAGGCTCTAGCTGTCAAAACTGCGTTGCATCTTTACACCACACATGAATTGTTGAAGGAATTGACGGCCAGGTATGTTGCACAACTGCGCAGTCAGTATCAGAGCGAATACCTTTGAAACAGCCGTCGCGGCGGCTTAGTGGCCGATACGGCCGTGGCACAAACATTTCATTAGAGCAGAGATGCAGAGTCCCACGCGGCTGTGTGCCATGCGAAGTGAGTGTAGGTTAAGGATCACCAGGCAGTCTAATTAATCCGGAGCTCTCAACTACGGCCTCTCTCACAACCCCGTGCGCAGCTGTGGGACTTTAAGCCACTGGTTAAGCGAGCTATGAACCGCCGCGCTCTTTGAACAAGTCAGCTACGGAATAAATGCTAGCTGTAGGCGTCCACTCCTTCCAAGGTCACTCACCTCCCCGAGGCAGGTGGCGCGGCACTGGGCCAGCCGGAGTCTCTCCCGGAGTTCACCGGCGACGTGGGGCTCACGCGTCGGCCGGTGGGCCACCGCCACCACGCCGACTGCGATGAGCACGCCTAACAGGAACACCGTGCTTGCGAACATGGCTGTGCCCCGAGGCGAAGACCACCAGCGTGTCTCCGGGTGCGAACTGTGACGGGGACCGGGGACATTCGGAGTCCTTATGGGCGCTTGGTGTCCTGCCTCGCGGAGGCTGCTGATGCGGGCACTGACGCTGGCGGACACCCTCTCCATGCCGTCGCCTCTGCGCTCTAGGTCCCCATTTCCTTGAGCTGGGCACTCCTGCCCACGTTAATTTCCCTGGTCCGTCTCCATCTCTCAGTCGCGTGAGAACCGATTGAGAACAGTTTCCTGCCTTTTACCCTGTTATCAATCGCGTTTCCTCTGAGCTCCGACACTGTTGACAATAGTGGTGCGCATAGCCCGCTTTTTATTTCCTTCTCATGTCAGGGCAGAGGACCATCTGGTTGAGCCCTCAGCACATTTACAATATTGCATGCTGATTACCCTAAGCCCGACGAACTAAAAGCAGTCAAAAAAAGGCCGCCACCGTCTGGAAGACGTTGAAGTAACGAGCGGTAGCTGTTTCGTTTACTAGAACTGATATGAATGAGATTAAAGGGAAGTACACCAATGGGAATGCGAATTTGTACCTTTATTTGACCATATGATAAACACACAAACATTTCACTTGCACATATTGCAACCAACTTTCACACAGATCATTGCTTAACGTCTTCATTGGCACCTTCATCAGATTCTTCTCTTGATTGGTTAGACGAACTTTCTGCTTCCATAACAATTTCGTCGTCATATAGTTCGACCTCTATCCACGAAGTTAGACCCTGACTTCATCATTGGGATGCGGGGCAGGTGGTTGTTTCTACTGTGCTATTGTAGATGCCGCTACAAGTCTCAAAGGGGGACATGCTTTCTTCTAGGTGCTGGCGCAGATGGCGCTGTGATTGATCTCAGGTTGGTAGTAGACACCAGGAAATCTCGAAACGTGAGGAGTAACTGCTAACGCTCTTAAAACATCTGTTTCACTTTGCCCTCCGCCGGCGCAAAAGAAGTTACCGCATTTAGTGGAACGTTAAGTTGGGCTAGTTGATATAGGTTCATGGTTGAAAAACAGCGCACAAAAGACTAGACACAAGAGTAAAGGCGACGACAGGACAAGCACTGAACTCACAACTAAGGCTTTATTGCGAAAACCTGGGTATATAAGGAAGGCATAATCATGAAAACAAAATTGGACAAACAAAACTATGACAATGCTAAAACTAGCGTGTGCCCGAAGCCCAAAATCTGCCAAGAAACGTGATCTCGTTATCACTTAAAGCAACCGAAGGTTTGCTAACGCAGCCGCGTTGCTCCGTTGCGATGAAGTATACTTCTGCTACTTCCCGCGTGGTTTGATCTCTGTGAGAATACAACACATTTGCTTGACTTAACAAAGCAGTGCACTTTTTCTTCTTGTTTTTCATCACTGCGCACCCCTTACAGTGAGTAACAAGATAAGATTGGTCATTGCCTTCATCTAAATTGTTGTTGTGTTCTTGCAAACGCTTGTTCAAGCAACGGCCGGTCTGTCCGATGTAGCGGGCTCCGCAGGAAAGGGGAAAGCTGTAGACGACACACGTGCGGCAGGTGACAAACGGATCATTGTGCGCAACACCGCAACCTTTTTTCTTTTTTGACACTTTCTTCCTTTCTATCGCAGCACACACTTGTTTAAGCTTGACAGGAGCAGACAGCAATACATCAACGTTGAACCTTCTTCCTACATTTTTCAGTCCGTGGGAGACCTGGTGCAAATATGGCACAACTGAGGTGCTTTTCTTTTCTTTTTCCGGACTGTTGAGTGGTGCATTCAGGGCTATCTGTCGCTTGAAGCACTTAAGTAATCTTGAGCAAGCCTCGTTCACCATTGCATCTTGGTAGCCGGCATTCCTTATCCTCATGAGTTGTGATCGGAAACTGTCAGCAACACCGTGGTGGCAGGATTTTATCAATGAATACCTCAGGCAAGAACTTACAATGCAATTCTTCACTAATTTTGAGTGCCCCGATTGAGAACTCAGCAACGGCTTTACAGAAATACAACCCAAGGTCTGTAAAGCCGTTGCTGAGTTCTCAATCGGGGCACTCAAAATTAGTGAAGAATTGCATTGTAAGTTCTTCCCTGAGGTATGCATTGATAAAATCCTGCCACCACGGTGTTGCTGACAGTTTCCGATCACAACTCATGAGGATAAGGAATGCCGGCTACCAAGATGCAATGGTGAACGAGGCTTGCTCAAGATTACTTAAGTGCTTCAAGCGACAGATGGCCCAGAATGCTCCACTCAACAGTCCGGAAAAAGAAAAGAAAAGCACCTCATTTGTGCCATATTTGCACCAGGTCTCCCATGGACTGAAAAATGTAGGAAGAAGGTTCAACGTTGATGTATTGCTGTCTGCTCCTGTCAAGCTTAAACAAGTGTGTGCTGCGATAGAAAGGAAGAAAGTGTCGAAAAAGAAAAAAGGTTGCGGTGTTGCGCACACGGATCCGTTTGTCAACTGCCGCACGTGTGTCGTCTACAGCTTTCCCCTTTCCTGCGGAGCCCGCTACATCGGACAGACCGGCCGTTGCTTGAACAAGCGTTTGCAAGAACACAACAACAATTTAGATAAAGGCAATGACCAATCTTATCTTGTTACTCATTGTAAGGGGTGCGCAGTGATGAAAAACAAGAAGAAAAAGTGCACTGCTTTGTTAAGTCAAGCAAATGTGTTGTATTCTCACAGAGATCAAACCACGCGGGAAGTAGCAGAAGTATACTTCATCGCAACGGAGCAACGCGGCTGCGTTAGCAAACCTTCGGTTGCTTTAAGTGATAACGAGATCACGTTTCTTGGCAGATTTTGGGCTTCGGGCGCACGCTAGTTTTATCATTGTCATAGTTTTGTTTGTTCAATTTTGTTTTCATAATTATGCCTTCCTTATATACCCAGGTTTTCGCAATAAAGACTTAGTTGTGAGTTCAGTGCTTGTCCTGTCGTCGCCTTTACTCTTGTGTCTAGTCTTTTGTGCGCTGTTTTTCAACCATGAAGTTACCGCAATTGACAGTATGCATTCCGCGCCAAGTGTAAGTCCGTACGGCCCAATTTTTCTCCGTAAAGAAATTTTTTCATTAGACTGTCGCCACAGGATATATAGTCCACAGAAGCAAGTGCAGTATACGCGCCGACAGCGCTAGTATCACAGAATCTCTTAAAACATTAATGATTGGGAATTAGGTGTTGTACTTGCCGGTATTAAAAAAATTCCGTATAATTCTCAGCTACAGGCAGTGGAAAAACTGCAAAATTTCAACTTATAAATATGTCTAGGCCGCGTATTGTACACCAGAAATTACGGTACATACATAGCCTCATTTCCTCATTTTGGGCTTCCTCTGATAGAAAAGGAATGGAAAGAAGAAAAAGGCAATCAACTGGCTTGATGCGGAGGGAATACAATAGCATTCTTCTTTCACTCGAAGTTCCGAGTCCATGTCTTTCACTCCCCAACCTACTCCAATTAGTGTTTTATTCCAATTCCGTCTACTTAACTACGCGGAATGAGTCGCATTATTCGATCGCGGCTAGTCCTCATACGAGTGGCTCTGCGGTTAAGCGATGCGCCACTCCACTGGCAGGTGGTGGTATTAAACAAAGCCACCGGTGGGGCTTCCGAGACCCAGGTTTTTATTTCCGAGCGATGCGGATGGAAAACCTTCCGCCAGCCTCATTTTTGAAAACATATTAGGCTGGCTATTGTGCACGTAGGCCTGTTATTTGGATTTGTTTTATAGGAGGTTTAACGTCCCAAAACAACTCAGGCTATGAAGGACACCGGAGTAAAAGGCTCCTGGTAATTTTGACCACCTGGAGTTCTTCAACGTGCATTGGCATCTCACAGTACACGGGCCTCTAGCATTTTGCCTCCACCGAAATGTAATCGCTGCGGCCGGGATGAACCCGCCTCTTTCGCGTAAGCGGCCGAGCACCATAACCACTGTGCCACCGCGTTGGCGTAAGACTGCTGTTGTTTGGATAATTTTCTCCGTAGGCATTTTCATTTTTGCTTACCAGTTATTCGTTCGGCTTCTGCCTCCCCTTACCTGCAAATGGTGAGGGGAGGGGGTGAAGGGGTCGGTCGACAGATTGCAGGTGTAGAGACGCAAATCTCTCTAAACAGCACCTAGCAGGTGGAGGCTTGCCACAGACGCCGCCGCCGCCGGACATAGTTTTCGCCTTCGTGACAGCCGAAATACAGTCGCACTAAATGTGAGCGACTGCATGCTCCAGCTTTTGTGTTGAGGCCAGAAGCGATCATTGTAAATGAACAGGTCCTAACGGTAAGAGGAAACGGGAAATGTAATTTTGAATAAAAAAACAATTTAAAAAGAGGCACGGGATGCGTTGAGTGGAGGGACGAAGCGAGGAGGGGGGGGGGGCGCACAGAAGATATTCGGCTGATGCGAAAAAATGAAAGTCAGGTGGTAGGTGCCGTGCAAAGTAGGAATAAAAAGATTGGTTGGTTGGTTTATGGGGTTCAACGTCCCAAAGCGACTAAGGCTATGAGAGACGCCGTAGTGGAAGGCTCCGGAAATTTCGACCACCTGGGGTTCTTTAACGTGCATTGACATCGCACAGTACACGGGCCTCTAGAATTTCTCCTCCAAAGAAATTCTAGCCGCCGCGGCCGGGATCGAACCTGCGTCTTTTGGGTCAGCAGCCGAGCACCATAACCATTGAGAAACTGCGGCGGCTGGAATAAAAAGAGAAACGTGGCAAAATAAACGGCACGCACCTACAGGTACCGAAACAGAAGATAGGTTATGTTTCACTTCGAACCACGCAAAAAGGAAGTAATAAAAGAGGACAGAAGAAGAAAGGCAAGGATGAAAAAAAGGACAAGAGCAATTCTGTCCAAATTTTTAGTTCTCAGCATTGGGCTACACGGAAAAGCGGCCACCGCGCCCTCACACGTGGATGCCTGGAGGCTCTCCAGCATAGGGGCATTGGAATCACAGAGTTGTGGAGAAGGCAAATGATCAGGATAGAGACGAAAAAAAAATGCTGTGCGGCTGAGTGACAATGCGACGACAATCGGGAATTGTGCTACTCATCGTTGAAACCACTCGTTTAATCAGAGACGTGAATTCTAGAGAAGTAGTTGCAGAAGTTTCGTGAAAGAATACGTAGACAAAACGCAATGGAGTTTGAAAGATATATGTGACGTTAGCCACTCGGGCAACAAACGCGGTTAAATGATATCCTAGTCCAAAACAAGGAGAAATGTGCTTGGGCAGGGCATGTAGGTTGCTGAGGGTTGTTAAGGGTAACTGACTAGATTTCATGAGAAGGCAGCCGCAGAGGGTGCCGGCAGAACGTAAGGTGGGCGGATGAGATTAAGAAGTTCGCCGAAATATTGCGGCCGCAGTCCGCAAGGATTGGGCGTAGTCAGATTCACGATGACGATGGTGATGTGGCGTTGGAGCGCAGTTAATGAGATAACGAGAAACAGAATCACAAACACGTCCAGACGATCGGGACCGAAAACGATGAAAATAGAAAGGGAAACCTCCTTGGGCTGTTATGAAATGAACGATAGATTTCGGAGAAGGGACGGAAGATGACATTTCAGTGACATCAAGAACCCAGCTGTAACATATCAGTGCCATTGTGAGAGGAATGCCCTTGCGCAGACCATTGCCTATGGACAGCAGATGCAGAAGCTGTCCAGGCACAGCGGCGGGAAAACTGTGGAGAGCGGGATAGTTCGCAACGCGTTGCCTTGGCCGCTGCAAGTTCGTTAACAACAACACCCCGATGAGCCAGGACATTAAAGGGCTGAATCGTATCGTAATCATCATCATCATCATCATCATCAGCCTGACTACGCCCACTGCAGGGAAAAATCCTCTCCCATGCCTGTCCAATTAACCCTGTCCTTCATCAGTTGCGGACAACGCCCCACAAACTTTCCACAAACGCCCCACAGACGTTCGACAAATTTCGACTAGTATGTCATCAACCCGTGTTTCTTCCCTGACCCATCCTGCTCTCTCCCTGTCTCCTAATGTTGCACCTATCATTTTACTCTGCATGGCTAGCTGTGTGAGCTGAATCGCATACAGCTATGTAATTTAGAGCAAATGATGCTCCGTGTCGCAATGCTGAGGCAGGTACCTGAATATGGGTAACAGAAACGAGCAAGTACGACGGAGTAGTGACCATTAATTGCTCCTCCGCTGACGCTGAGGGAATGGCGTTTACGTCATATGTAAAAGTGTGGAATACACGCTGCTTGGATAAATCAGCGCCCGCTGCAGAAGAAAGCGCCCTTGTGAGAACCTTGAAACAGTAGAGCGAAGATGAATCCACTTGTATCGCATCGGGATAACAGCGAGGTGAAAAGCACAAGTACCAAATGTGACATTTTCTTTTCAGCAGAAAATGCGGAATTGAGCACTGAGAGGAGGAAATTATATTTTAAAGTGATGAGTAGTCGCCGGAACTTGCAATGCTTAATCACTTTGGGTATAATCATTGCAAGGACTTTTTTCTATTAACATCGATGTGTAAGCAGAGATTGGTGCTTGGTAGCTGCACTAGCTAATCTTTATCGCAAAACGGAAGAAGTCATGCTGGCACTGACAACATAATGCTCAACAAAACACAGTTGCAACACCGAGTTACACAGAATACGCAAGACACCGAACAAAGCAGACATGCTAAAGCAAATGGACAATAAACATTAATAGTAGGAATCATAATTCTAATAAATGGAAAATGGTTTGGTTTGGTTTATGGGGTTTAACGTCCCAAAGCAACTAAGGCTATGAGAGACGCCGTAGTGGAGGGCTCCGGAAATTTCGACCACCTGGAGTTCTTTAACGTGCACTGACAACGCACAGTACACGGGCCTCTAGAATTTCTCCTCCAAAGAAATTCTAGCCGCCGCGGCCGGGATCGAACCCGCGTCTTTCGGGTTAGCAGCCGAGCACCATAACCACTTAGCCACCGCGGCGGCTAATAAATGGAAAATAAACAATAGGCAAGCATAACAACTTCATTGCGAAATTCGCTCCCATGCTCACCGCAGAGCATGTGGGATTCGAAAGATGGCGTTTCAAAACATAGGGTACGACCGAATTGGCTCATCTGGCATCACGCACACACACACATGAACACACGCACACACACACGCACACACACACACTCGCACACACACACACACGCATGCGCACCCACATACATTCACGCACAAACATACCACACACGCTAGCACGCGTACACATATACGGAAACACACACACACACACACACACACACACACACACACACACACACACACACACACACACACACACACACACACACACACACACACACACACGCACACACACACACACACACACACACACACGCACGCACGCACGCACGCACGCACGCACGGACGGACACATAAACATGCAAACGCACATGCACACGCACACACACGCACGCGCGCGCGCACACACTCGCACACACACGCAAGCACGCGCACACACATACAGACATGCACAAACATACGACATACGCAAGCACGCGTACACATATACGCAAACACACATACACATACGCACGTACACACACACACAGACACACACACGCGCGCACTCATGTACTCCTTTGGAAAGATTGGAAACAACTCTTTTGCAAATAATTGACAGAAAGGCAGATTAGAAAGTTTGCCGTGATAAAGGCGCCCGCAGCATGCACAAGAGAGGTAGATTGGCGATGAATGGGATATATATCTCTCTCACCCAATGAAGCAATAAATTAAAATATAGAAATAATGCCACATTCGCTATGCGCCCACTGGGATAATTTTGTGTGAGCGAATTACAACGGGTGTCTGACTCATTATTCACTACAATCCAATCTCAATAAAGTCAGCAATAAAATTCGAATAAGGATGGGTGTCAGACAGGGATACGTGATCCTCTGAACACCGCCTGTTTAAGGAGGTGTTCAGACGATTGGATTACGAACAGTTGGGGAGAAGTGCTAATGAAGAATACCTTAGTGACTTGCGATATTGCCTTGCTATGATTTGCAAATCATGATCATTGACTTAGGCAAGCAGGGCTGAACGGTGGGTCTAAGAATTAAAATTCAGAAAACCAAACTCGTAAGGGAACAGTACTTTACAATAGGTAGTTAGGTTATCGAAATGGTTAAGGAATACGTCTACTTAGGATCCGGATCCTAACATTCCGATCACGACAGTGAAATAACTAGAAGAATAAGAATGGGGTGGAGCGCATATGGCAGGTTCTCTCAGGTCATGAATGGGAGTTTACCAATATCCCTCAAGAGAAAAGTTTACAACAGCTGTATCTTACCGGTACTCACCTATGGGGCAGAAACGTGGAGGCTAAAAAAGAGGGTTAAGCTTAAGTTAAGGACAAGGCAGTGAGCTATGGGAAGAAAAATGGTAGGTGTAATGTTAAGAGACAGGAAGAGGGCCTAGTGGGAACAAAAGTGGGTTAATGACATTCTAATCGAAATGAAGGGAAAGAAATGGACTCGGGCAGGGCATGTAATGCGAAGGCAAGATAACTAATTGCTGGTCTTTTTAAGAATAACGGAGTGTATTCCAAGAGTAGACAAGCGTAGCGGGGAAGGCAGAAAGTTGCGTGGGCGGATGAGATAAAGAAGTACGCGGGTCGGGGACGGGGTGGCGGCAGATGGCAGATGACTACGTTATTTATAGAGGTATGGGATAGGCCTTTTTTCTGCAGTGGGCATAGTCAGGCTTGTGATGACTGTGAGAATTAATTGTTAACAAAGCAATTCTACGCAGCCGACATCGAAGAACTGATTATTTACTTTATAATGTTGGGCTACGATAAAGTGCGCATCTCACAACGAGCAATTGCAGGTCTCGTCATTGGGAAGTTTGATGCAAGAAAAATATTTGATGTGCGAAAATCTCCCTAAACCATTAACATGTTGAACCGTGCGCAAATGATAAAACGAGCAACTCTTGTAGCGCATCGGAAGTCAAGGGACGGAGACAGAGGCAGACAAAGCGCGACTACAACACAACAAAATGTGGTTACCCGGATGCTTGCCGCTGAGGTCCCTGACGACAGTTCGCTTGTCTTTTTTGCCGCGTATGCGAAGTCTTTACGTTTTCGTGCCAATGACAATGATTTCTTCGGTTCACTGCTTTAAGATTCATTCCTTCTTTCTCTTTTTTTTCACCCTATATGTGTTGTGATGTTCAGAAGCCGGCAGCCGTCAAGTAAGGCCTTGCTTCGCGCGACGCCGCCTGCTCTCTTTGACACTAGCGAAGCGACGGCGCTGCCATCTATGAGGCGGTCATGCGGCAAATTACGCACGCTCAAATTTTAGTAAGCGCCTGCTTGTCGGCCCATCGCGACCCTCGTATCGCCAAACCCAAGGTACGCGTTTTTCGCTACATCCACTTCAATACACTCCTGAGCCCTGCCCGTTCTCTCCTGTTCTGTCTCCGGCCCTTCCCCGCATTCCCCGAAACTTACGCTCATCAGGAGCATTCCCATTTCTCCTGCAGCAGTTTGTACCCGCTTGAATCCGTATCCTTCTGCCCGGACGCGTAGAGAATGAGCTGGCAGACGAGCCCGCTATTGTGACTCTGCCCAAGAATTTCATCCGTGTACTAACTTGCGGTGCTAAAACTTCGTTATCTCGCAGGCGCAAGTTTAGGCAGTATGCGGGCGTGTAGAGGCGACACGCGTAATAAGATCAGTGGCATGTACCGCAATACCTGCAGTGTGCCTTAACCAATCGACTGATCCGCTTATTACCTTTCGTGAAGACTACTCGAGATGGCCTGTGTCGAAGTATACGGTAAAGCATATTATTGCGGCGCGAGATCAATCATGCTTTGCTGCCCGTTCCGTCCGCGTTTTATATGTCGCTGTGAGCGAAACAAAGCCAAACGGTCAAGAGGCCGCTCCTTTGACGCGGCCGTGGGTCGGAAATGTTTGATCCGGAAGGATGGGCAACACTGGGCAAGAACGTATAAGCGCTATGCAAGCTACACCGGCTGGAAGCACCGAGTTCGGAACATATCGAGGTTGCGCTGCTGTTGTGGAAAACATCGAACTGTAATCTCCAGCCTAAGCTCGTTCAGCAGTGAAATTTTCAATCTCGAGTCCGTTAAAATGCGCAGAAAGTAATTTTTTTCCCCCGGAAACAGCATATGGAGCACGCGCAAACAGCTCTATAAGGTCGTCCATGCTTGTTTTAGCCGGTTCTGTCCGTAGAAAGAAAGAACAGTTAGGCGATTTTGGTCAGAACAGAAACTATGAACAGACACAGAGGCAACAGGACAGACACACACACTTTAACAACTCAGACGCACTATGCAAGCAGTACCCATAGCTAGGAACCAAGACCTCAAAGAGCGTGCGGAACTCCAATATTAAGGCGAAAGCCTTTAATGCCTCATCGTTATCGACAGAAGGTTGTCAGCAGAGATGTCACGCTTTTTCTAGTCAGACAAGAAAAATAGCTTTGTGCATGATGGGATTCGAGCCACCATCCTTCCGTTCCGCAGCCGAGTGTGCTAATGGCTACGCTACTTCCTGCCAACGCATACGTATACATAGTTCTTCTTGTCTAGAACGCAGGAGAGTGTTTGCAGAAAGGCGTCGAATCAGATGGATGCCTCCCAAACGCCCTCCAGTGTCTCCAGCATTTAGTATTCACAAACAATTGTGTACTTAATTAACATCTTAACCACTCATCAGTGACACAAGCAGGAACACCGCGCTTAAGGCCTCACCGCACTTTAGGTCAACAAAGTGCACCCTGAATTTTTTAAAGCCAATGCATATCTTGTCTCATGTGGGGCGTGTACACCTGTCAGCAGATGAGCATGTCGGAAGGGCGCATCAGGGCGTGTCCGCACGAAAATGACCACTGGAAAAGAAATTCGCCGCCAGTGCGGTTCGAACCCGTGCTCTCTGTGTGCCTGGCGGGCAGGCAACGCATACGCCGCGAAGGGTCGTTGGTTCAAGCTTTTTGAAGTGATCGCGTTGGGGTGTGTACGACTGTAATGTGTGTTGGGTGAGTATTGATATGTTGGTCAATGATGCCTTTCAAAAAACTTGGTGACGTCATCCAAGCGTCACGTGATGAGTGTCACGCGACAACGATGACTTGCAAAAAAATGACGTTCAAACGCAAATGCTTTAGCGTTTCACCAAAGCTGCGGACTGCAGAGCTCTACAATTTTCCTTTTTTTTTTGCTACTGTTCATCCAAAAATATTGTTGACTGCGAACCTCCCAACCACGGTCACAAGCGAGACCTAGTATACCGCGTTTCTGTGTAGTTTTGTAGCACACTGAATTAAGCAGCTTTGCTGTGCACGTAGATTAAACTCGTTAAACGGACTTTGAGGAGAAGTCGAGAGTTTGACGGAATCCCGTCTGGCCGGGTGGATACATTTAAAAAACAGAGACGCCGACCAGTAAATGAAAATTGAAACTGACGTTTCGGCGCCCAGAACGGGGTCCTTGTTCACAATCTGTGTGAAGATTGTGAACAAGGCCCCCGTTCTGGGCGCCGAAACGTCCATTTCAATTTTCATTTACTGGTGGGCGTTTCTGCTTTTTGAAACTTTAAGGACAACTTCAGCCGTTTCTTGTAGTGGGTAAGAATCGATTCTACGGCTCCCCCTGAGTAAGTCGATGTTTGTCCGGCAGCGGAAGACATTTGTTGCGGAGAACGTTTTCCTGTCTCTGAAATGAAAGCTGTGGCGTGTACACGAAAAAGGCCTCCATGGTCACGTGTCGTAGTGAATGGCAGTGAAGCATAGCCACTGTACGCGTAATTGCTGTCCAAAAACTGTGTGGACGCATCGCCGTTCATTTGCGAAATCGGCTGCTGCTGGTGACAACCGTAATTAATTTCGTCCCCCTTTATAGCTTATACAATGCTCTGTTTTCAGCAACTAGCGTCTTTGCTCTTAAACGCATTAATCTATCGATAGAAGCGAAGATCAGTTATTCCTCAATGGCTCTTTAATTGCTTGATGCCACCCGCCACTTTGCGTACGCAGACGTGTTTACACCCGTTTAAAGTTGGAAGTGCAGGTCGGAAACTGTAATGGTCGTTGTGAACCCGTGCGTTTTGTAGAAAAGTCCCGCAATTTTGACGGCTGGTAAGCGACGGACCCGAGTTCTCTCTCCCTCACCAGGTGTAAAGTGCTTCTCGGGGATATCCCTTCCCGGAGAGGTTGGCCTGCTGGAACAGCCTGTTTGTTGGGGGCAGTAGGCAGGTGCAAGTGCAATATACTGTACAGCTGGGAATCGTTGCGCATCTCATTTCTTGTGCATGCGCGTTTCTGAGTCACAGTTCTTTTTGTGTGCTCACAAATGCTTTAAAACGTACCAACGAGCTCGAGACACATTTTCCTTCCAAGCAGCCGTGTCCGAAACGAAACCCGACTTCTGCCACATGTCGTCCGACAAGCCGAACAGCACCACTTTGGGAGGAAACTATACTACAGTAGTGACAGCCGAAATGAGTTTTATCCCCATTATTATAAAACAAGCGCAGGTGACTAGGATGACGGCAGAGGCAACGGTCAGCCGAAGTGTGCGGAAGCTCTGGCGCCGAGATGTGCAAACCGGAAATTAAGCTGGTTTGTGCTGCTTGTTGCGATAGGCGACGGTGACTTCACACCACACCGCTCACCACAGAGTGCTCATTTCCGCTACGATGCCCGAACCGCCTGCGCTGATATCGCTAGCGTAGACTGGCCATAGCTGAGCTCGTTATGCATCGAAACGTTTCCCACTCTCCTAGCTCCTGACGTGAGGTAAGAATGCTCGGACAAATGCGTTCACACGCAGCGATTCGAGGACATCCCGAAATCAGTGTTATCGTGGTCGCATTTCCCTGTGATATCTGCTAGCATCCGCCGTCGCAATTAGTTAAAAGTTCCTCCACCATGTTTTTAAAGTTTATTGATTATTAAGCCATCATCTGCAATGGAGGCGTTGTGAAAAGATTTTGATAGAAGTATTTCACAGGGGCAGCCGTCTGCAGTGTGGGAAAAAAAGTTTTATTTAGAGCTGTCAATCATACGCAGCAATTGTGGATAAAAGCATTTTTGGGCGGGAAACCGTTTATGCGCGTAATGCTTACCTATAATGTAAGACTTCACTATAACAATCAATATATGCGTAGATAACCCGACGCCAGGCTTCAATTTTTTTTTTTTCGATTGACAGGTTTGCTACATGAGAAGCGTTACCCATTGTTGGCTTTCTACGGGGGTCTTAACTCTTCGATGAGTTCGATGGAAACACCTTAAAAGAAAAATTTTGCTACACATAACAAGAATGGACCACCACCTTCAATATTTCCTTTGTAGTGTGTTACAATTTTCCAATTTTGAAAGTTTTTGCCCGAGAATGTTGTACATATGAAAAACGGCTACAAATGCTCTTGATAGCTCTGGGAATATAACATTTTATTTTTCGAAATTGCAGTTTCTAGCATAGATAGATAGATAGAGAGGGGAAATGCAGGGATGTTAACCGGAAAGAATTCCGGTTGACTACTCTAGAATAAGTATTTCACTATCGTAACATGTATAACATCAAAATCTTAACAGTCTTCCTCACATAAATGACCGTGACCAGAAATCGTAAAAGAGAGGGTCTTCTCTCGTGCTTTGAAACTATAAAGCAAATTATAGCACGGCTGCAAAACTGCTGTCCATGTAACAGTTGAAAGGAGGGAGTTGAGCGAGTTCATCGAACGGTTTCACCTTTGTCAGCTAACGCTTACCGCTGAAGAGAATTATTAGAGACTTATAGAATGTCGTTAGCGTGTTACCCGACGCCGGACTTTACGGTTAGCGCTGTGCACGACCGAAGACGTTTTAGCATGCCGTCTCTCCCGTAACAAGTTACTGTAAGGCTAAAACGAGTGATGATGACGGCGGATGTCCTAGCTTTGGTTGCAAACAAAAATACGGATGCATTGCCAGCATTCGCTTCCAGTGAGACGCTACATGCACTTTAATGTTTTTTTTTTCAGCATACAAAGACGTACTCAGTAACTTCCAGATTACAGCTTTCTCAGCGGTTTTCCAAATGCGCCCGTGAAGCTAGGTGCCTTGCCTACCATGGCAGAAGATAAAAGAACTTAAATAGCCGTGACATATTAATAGAAGACCTTTACTTTATGGTGACCTTGCAATCTTGATTTACATCTCAGACTTTCCAGCTTAAGATTGCTGGCACTGTTAAGCATGTCTGGGAAGGTGTTTTTTGGCACAAAATGACTAGTCGGCCTCCGCATAAATTTTCGTTCACTTTACATTTAGAAAACACATATTTAGAAGCTTTCATCTTTAGCTTTTCTTTCCTTGGAGCTCTCATGCCCTGTGAAACACGATGCAAAGACGACCGCAATGGGCGCAAGTTTTCTTCTTATCAATTGCGTTGCTTAAATCGGTGAAGGCACTGCGACGGTGTTGTTGTGCTATCATTGATAGAGCATGGGAATGGGAAGCTCCGTTGCTTATGCATTAATTACTACAGCCCGCACGAGTAAGTATGTCTTTTGTGTCTGCCATCTGCGACAGAATTTTAACTTTGTTCTTTTTTTTCATGAGGATATCTCGTCCTTCGCTATAGGCGCTGGTCAACTCCTGGTGTCGTCCGGTGGTTTTACGTAGATATCTTGACAAGCTCCTCATTACAAAATGGCATGTCAACACTTACTGCTTCAAGCGGTGATAAAAATTAATCCCTGGGACAGCTGTAATCAGACGTAAGTTTATCGATTGGAGGAGCAGTGAGGTCGTCCGGAAAGATGAATATCTGTCCTGCTAATCTTTACTGCGGGAAGGGAAGAGGAGAGGAAAGTGGGTCGTGGAGGATTTAAGAGTGCACGTTGTTGGGCGAGTCGCTCGTACACACTTCGACAAGGGAAGTGCGCAAAAGAAGACAACGAAGGGAAGAGCACAAGGACGGGCGCTATTCTCCTTGTATTCTACCACGCATTCCCCTTCTTCATAAGTCGTGATGGATGACGATGTGCTGAGAAGAGCGATGAAAAGATGCTCACGTCACAGTCGCGTGTCGAGGCCCCTGTCGCTCAAAAAGCGTGAGAACGCCCGCACTGCCTGAAGAGCATTCTCTCAGACCACGCGTATAGCGTTAGGCCCTCCGAGAGCGGCCTATTGTCGAAACGCTTCAAGGAAGAGGCGAACGTTATACCCCTTGTCAAGTGGGCAAGTTAAGTGCACTTTGCCGCATCTAAACGACGCAAGTGGAGTGTCACTTGCGGGAGAGTGCACAGTGCGTTCACGGACCACACTTTGCTGGCCGAGTGCGTAGCCTCGACGCCAGCGGTTCCAATGGTACAACATTTATAGTGCATAAAAACTACTTACAACTTTATTTTACGTGATATAACACTGTATTCGGAAAAAAGTTCGATGGTTATAGCTACAAGCGAAGCAACAAAACAAGTAAACGTGATCAGATGCAACATCGCCGCCCGCCGCCATCTTGTTTGTTGTCAAAATTCTGGATAGTCTTGGCTAGTCTTCGCTTTTCTTCTATATTCATTTTGTTTTCATCGTTAAAAACTATTGAACCTCGTTTTATTTGCGCTATCATGTTAAGCAATCAGATATTATGAGTCTTTATTTCTTTTCCATCGTCCTGTTCAGGAATTCCGCTCATTTTCTGACGCCATTTTTTTTTACTACGAGTGCACTTTGCTTTCCAGTTTAGCACCGCGTAGACCAAAGTGTCACTCGGGATGCCGAAGCGCACTCCCTGCAAGTGCACTTAACTTGTGCGCTTGACAGGGGTATAATATAATGGACAAACCAGTAGTACACGCTGCACAGCCTCAGTTACGTCACAAGTGGAGCAGTAATCTGAATCACAAACGAAAGCGAACCGTTACCCGGTCTGTCTGTCACAAACCTCGATTGCAAAAGCTGAATAGTGTACTAGTGTCTCTGGACCTCAATGAATTGAAAATTCAGGGGGCACTTTGACTGTCTAAAGTGGGTAGAGGCGGAAGCGTTTTCCGCACCACCTTCGCTGTTTCTGTGGCACCGGTTGCGTCACATATAATTGACTACTAATTACTAAGTGATGACAAATCACTAATTAATGGCTAATTACTGATTAATGCCTGAATATTAATTAACTGCTAATTAATTACGCTTAAGCTTCGCATTTAGGAGTGGAACGCGACAGCGCATTGTAGCGCTGCCAGGGAGTCCATGGAACACCACCCGTTCAGCGCGATGCCTTGCCCTTTGAACGCAACGCTTTTTGAGGAAAGGAAATGGCGCAGTAATTCTCTGTCATCTCGGTGGGCACCTGAACCGCACCGTAGAAGAAGGGAGGAAGTGGGAGTGAAAGAAGATAGATAAAGAGGAGCCGTAATGAAGAAAATGAAAATTGTATTTGAGGAAAGGAAATTACGCAGTAACTGTCTCACAAAATTCAGGAGGGGCACGTTTTTGACCTAAAGTGTGGTCACTGATGCCCCTAAGAGTGGAACACGACAGCGCCTTGCAACGCTGCCAAGGAGTCCATTGAACGCCATCGCCCATTCGGTTCTACGCCTCGCTCGTCAGTAAATTGGTTTTTGAGGAAAGGAAATGTATCTGTCTCTCATTTGTCGGTGGACACCTAAACCTCGTGGGAAGGGAATGGAGGAAGATGAGAGTGAGTGAAGACACCGTATTCACTAGACGCGCCTTTGTTCATTCCAAACCATCGGGCTGGCATGGCGGAGTAGCATACGGGAGGCTGTTGTGTCAGTTGACAGTTTCAGGAAGGCAACCGGAAGTAAAGTGAACTGGGCAAAGTGCCAGGGACTTTGGCATGGGGGTTGGCCATCAACCCCAGATCTTTTTGCAAATGTGACTTGGGTAACTATCCCCCCAAAATACCTAGGAGTGCCACTAAATTGCTACCGGGACAGTGATGCATATTGGAAAGAACAAGCGAACGAACTACGGGAAAAATCAGATAGATGGAAGGGGGCACATTTATCAATCTTTGCGAGAGCGACGGTGTGTAACTTGTTCTTTTTAAGCAAACTGTGGTACGTCATGCAAGTGTTGCACTGTTCCCGGGCAAATGTACAGAAGATACATCGCATTTTAGCTGTTTTTGTTTGGTCCTCGACCTGGGAACGGTGCCGACGGACGAATTTGTTTAGACGTGTGAAAGATGGTGGCCTTGGGCTAGGACATCTGTTTCTGCGCCAGCTTGTAAACAGGTTTTTCTTTTTTCGAGATGTGCGTGACCCTTTTTTGAGAACTATGTGTCAACTAAGGTTGACCCGTGTTTTGCCTGATTTTGTTGTGGGAACAAATTATTTTTCCGGAAGAACTTTAGGTTACTTCAGAGAAGTTGCTGATAGCGTTAAATTTCTTGTTGTGCGTTTTTCGAGAGAATATTTAAGTGACGTGAAGCGGAAAAAGCTATACGCAGATCTGTGTGATGTTGTTTTTCCAGTGCCCATGTACAGAGCTTTGTACGATGGAGGCCACGGAGGGGATGTTCTGAAAAGAGTAAAAAGAATGCAAGTACAGCCAGGAACCAAAACTTTCTTCTTCAAGTTGCATACCGAGACACTATCAGTTAAAGGGTTTTTGGAGGGAAGGGGTTTATTCCTACCGTGGGGAGCGCATTGCCTAATATGCAAGTGCCCCGAAACAATAGACCATGTGTTTCTTCACTGTTGGGAGGGTGTGTTTTTTTGGGACGTTTTGCAACGAACACTTAAAAGAGAACTGCCGCTTCATCCCCACGGTATCAGATATTTGGCAATTGAAAACCTGGACGGGTTCCCGTTTGATCAGGTAATGCTCTGGGGCCTCCATAGTATATGGCGCTCCAGAATGGCGGGGTATTACTGCGACTCTGACGCTAGACCAGCCCGCATGTATTTTCGGGAAAATGTACGTAGATTTGTGGAAGTGATGAAACTGCAAGCATGTGTACCCGATTGGCTACCCAGGATGGAAAATTTGACTCTGTTGAGAGAATTTTAAACTTGACATGGCCAGCCAGGAAGATCTGGCAGGTTGCTGGTTTTCAAAGTTTGGTGTCTGTAGTTTTGTGTTGTTTTCTTGAAGGCAATAAAGAAAAAAAAAAAAAAGCTGGCATGGCGGAGTGGATAGCATGCTCGTCTCTCACGCCGAAGACCGGGGTTCGATTCCTGAGCTCGACGAATTTCTTAATCGGTTTTATTTACTTATATGGCCTGACTAGTAAAGCTAATTAGGCTAATTGGGTAATTACGCAATTAACTACGCTCAGTCCCACTTAATTGAAGCATCACTATACGATCCCTTCAAGTGGTTGCATGGTTACTAGATTGTAAAACATTTTATTCGCCGGGAAGAGCTTGGCAAGAGGTCGCGTTAAGTGGTCGAGAGTACATAGCCCTCGACGACTTTGTCAGCCCACTCCACCGCCAAAACTTGCGTTCTGGGGTCAGAGCTAGCCAGCACGGTCTCCCACCGCTCGAGAGAAGGAGCTGTAACTAGATCACCCGGAGGTGGCTCTATTTTGCAGTCCCACAGGATGTGATCGTAGGTAGCACGTTGGCCACAGTGTTTGCAGTTTGGGTTGTAAAGATCTGGATAAATGCGCGCGAGGAGTGATGGGGTGCGTATCGATCTCGTCTGTAGACGACGCCACGTAACCTCTTGTTCTTTACTAAGTCTTTTGTCTGGAGGGGGGAAAATTCTCCTCTCTAGTTTAAAATGATTGGTGAGATCATGATATGTGATCATGGAGTCCTTCGTGAAATTCAGGGAGCCAGACTCATCCACTGCCCGGTCGACGAAACCTCGGGCTTTATTGTGGGCTGCCTCGTTCCCCGGATTCCCCGAATGGGCTGGGACCCATATCAATTCGGAATAATTTGGTGAGAATTTGGTTGCGTTAAGGATTCTAAGGGAGGTGTTTGTAATTCGCCCCTTAGCGAAATTATTGATACCCATTTTGGAATCGCTGAAGATGATGCTTCCTTGGGTATGCGCTAGGGCGAGGGCTATAGCCGCCTCTTCTGCCGTTTCAGAGGATTTCGTTTTGATTGTCGCCGAGACGATGTGGTCACCATTCTCGTTCACAACCACAATTGCAAAGGCATTGGTATTTTTGTATTCTGCTGCATCTACATAAAGTGTTCCAGCGCACTGTCTGTATTTGTTATGTAAGGCTTTGGCTCTTGCTTGTCTTCTACCCTCATGGTGTAAGGGGTGCATGTTTTTGGGGAGTGGTTTGATTAGTAGGGCCGTCCTATAGTCGCGGGGTAAGTCTACTTTAGCATCGTTATTCGTAGGTTGAAAGTTAATTCCGAGCCTGGTAAGAATACTCCTGCCAGTTCTGGAATTGGCTAATCGCGCTGTTTGAGCCATTAAATGGGCTTCTTTCAGTTCATTGTAGGTGTTATGTATTCCTAACCTCATAAGCCTTTCAGTTGAGGCATTTAGTGGCAGTCCTAACGCAGCCTTATAGGCCTGCCGTATCATACTATCCAATTTGTCCTTTTCTGCTTTCGAAAATTTGAGATAAGGGGTGGCATAGAGTATCCTGCTTAGCGCAAAGGCCTGCACTAGTCGGCATAAATCTCTTTCCCTCACCCCTTGTCTGCGGTTAGCTATGCGGCGGATTAATCGCGCCGTCGCTTCTACCGTGCGTTTTAGCTTAGTGAGTGTGTCAGTATTCTTTCCATTTGTTTGTAAATACAACCCCAGTATTCTCATGGTCTGTACCTCTTTGACAGATCGTCCATTAACATAGACGTTTATTTGCGGGGGGGTTGTCGTGGTACGCCTACCTCTTTGTTTACGACGGATCACTAAAAGTTCAGATTTTTGCTCAGAACAAGTGAGGCCGGATTCCCATGCGCATGCCTCAATGATGTCCACTGCTGCTTGGAGTGTGTCTTCTATGTAGCCTTCGCATCCTTTGGTTACCCAAAGTGTGATGTCATCTGCATAGAACGTGTGATGTAGGTCTGGTATTTGTGCCAGTTTGGGGGGAATTTTGATGAGGGAGAGGTTAAAAAGGAAAGGGGACAGGACGGAGCCCTGTGGCGTTCCTTTACTTCCTAGTGTGATTGGGGCGGACTCTATTGTTCCGACCGTTATCACTGCTGTTCTGTTAGTGAGGAAGGATCGGATGTAGTTGTACGTCCTTTCTCCGGGGTTGATTTCTGACAAGTTTGTCAAAATGGCTTTGTGGGTGACGTTGTCGAAAGCTTTAACAAGGTCTAAACCCAATATTGCTTTCGTTCCTGTTCCCTCGTCAGCTTCAATTATGTCCTTGTTAAGCTGCAAGAGTATGTCCTGGGTAGATAGTTGGGCCCTGAATCCTAACATTGTTTCAGGTAGGAGGTTCATGTCCTCCGCATAGTTTTGGAGCCTATTGAGGATGACATGTTCCATGAGTTTGCCTAGGCATGATGTTAATGAAATTGGGCGTAGATTCTCAGTGCTGAGTTTCTTACCCGCTTTAGGAATAAAAGTGATTTTCGCGTGTTTCCACTCTGGTGGTATGTTGCCTGCATGCCAGTATTTGTTCATAAGGTCTGTAACCGCCGCGATCGACGTTGCGTCTAAGTTCCTGAGAGTCTTATTTGTTACTTTGTCTGGTCCTGCCGCAGATGTTGTCCGCAGTTTTCCAATTGCGTACCAGACCTCTGCGTCTGTGATGTCTGCGTCTAAATTTGGATTAGGAGTCCCCCGGTAGTCTGGTTGTGTGGTACCATCATCCGTGTTTAGATAACGTTCTGCTAGCTCTTTGATTAGGTCTTCAGTTGTACCCTCATATTTATGTATGAGTCTGTACAGTTGACTTTGTTGCACGGGACGTGTTTGTTCTGGGTCGAGCAGGTGTCTTAGAAGATGCCATGTCTTCTTATTTCCGAGCTGTCCATTGACGCTTTCACATATTTGGTTCCATTGTTGTGTTTGGAGAGTAAGTGTATGTTCCTCGATTCGCCTCTCGATTTCAGCGATCTTTTTGCGTAGTCGCTTGTTGTGTTTTTGCTTCTTCCAACGTTTTTGGAGGCCTTTTTGTGCCTGCCACAGGTGTAACAGTTTTGAGTCTGCAATCTGCTCCTCCTTCTCAACTGGCACCACAACGCTAGTGGAGCTGACATCCTCATTCAGGGAGATAACCCAGTCGCTAAGGTTAGAGATCTCCTTTGGAGCTGTTTTGTCGCGAAGTTGCCTGAACTTGTCCCAATCCGTGGTTCGTATTTCTTTTGCTTTGTTTTTAAGTTTTGTCGTGGGGAAGGTGATGCTAAGGATGAAGTGATCACTACCAAGGTTTTGCCCGGTGTTGACCCACTTTGCGTCCTTGACGTTTTTAGAGAGGGATAAGTCTGGAGATGTGTCGACACATACACTGTTACCCATGCGTGTGTGGTCGCTCGGGTTGTTTAGCGTTGTGAGCCCTAGTGACTGTATGATTTGCCAGAGCAGGTTCCCTTTAGGAGTTGCTTTGGTATATCCCCATGCTGGGTGTTGAGCGAAGGTTACTAGCGAAAGTACAATTGGCCCCGTTTGAAATTCGCGCACTGTGACGTCACGACCGTTTCCACCAATTGAAAAGCGTGACATTTTCTGTCGACAACTGCTGCTTACAACGATGAGACATGAAAGGCTTCCGCCTTAATAACTTTCAGTATTTATTATATTAACAAGACGCAACTTTAAAATGAGCCAAGAGGGACTGAATCGTTTATTTCAAACATTACGTGTACCAAACCGGGTGTCTTGGAAACTCAGTTAGTGCGATGTCACCTGAGAATGATTCTGAAAACAGACAACGCCGGAATGGCAACTGACGAGATCACGGACAAAGTTTTTCATACACAAAAACGGAATTTTTTTCTTGATAAGGTTTAGAAAACGCAAAACGATATGTCTAAGTAAAGGAATTTTTGGTTAGGGCATGGAAGATATCACTGACGAAAGAGGCACTTTGGTTTTGGGTGATCTGAAAGAGACTAGGAATTCGGTTCGAAGGTTGCTGGTAAATGCGTTCAATGTGTAGAACTCATGGTTCTGAGCGCTTGTTCTAAGCCGGGCCGCATCCGTCATGGGCCAACGTAATATGAACGCTTACTCCTTGTGAATGGCTTTGCACGGAGACCCAGGGGGCCTGCGTGCCTCGAATTCTCTTGCGAAATGAAGTTTTTTTCTCTATATCTGTCTCTGAAGCTGGTGATTTATTGTTAATTTTTAAAACTTTTTTATTTTTTAAATTCCGGAGGCCGATTGATCAGCACAGTAACGATTTTTGGAACTATTTTCCTGAACAGCATACGTTACGACCGTGGTGATGTCAGAGTGAGTGATAGGCCACCAGACGCTGGCGTACGCTGCAGCCAAGACGTCATGGGCACACTTTCAACGCCGAGAAAATCGTTGCTGCGAGTATCCTTCGGAGGTGCATGAGCTGGGTCGATGCCTTCGCGCTCCGATTTGCCGTCGCCGCAAGGAACGACGTGCAGCCTTTGTCAAAAGTTTGGAGAGCAGGAGGTTTTCTTTTGAGCCACACTGTGTCGTTCTTAATGAATCTCTACTGCTCCAAATTTCCTGGACATGAGAAGATTTCTGGTGCTGCCTCCTGCAATAGGTAGGGCTTGCATGAATGCTCCTGGAGTCCCAATACAAAGCTTGGAAGTGAACCCCCTGGGCTCTAAACTTTTGACAAAGACTGTACATATGTACAGGATAGGCGAAGATATGTCCAACGTTCTCGGATGAAGATTTTGAAAACTGGAAAATTGTCACCCACTGTTATGGAAATATTGAGGGTAATCGTCCATTCTTCTGACATGTTACAAAATCTTTCATCCAGAGTGCTTCTATCGATCGCAGAGTGCTTCTATCGAAGGCTGTCATAGAAAACCAATGGGGAACGCTTTTTACGATAACAAAAGCGTTAATGGAAAAAAAATGCAAGACCGCCGTCGGGTAATCTTCGGATATATTTATTGTTAAATCTTAAATTGTATGAAAAAACGGGGTTCATGAAAGGTATCCCGCTCGAAAATGCTTTTGTCCAGAGTTGTTGGGCTTGGGTTACGCTTGGGAAAACGGGCGCGACAACCGGAAGTCTGTGAACCAAAGCGTCAAGCGATGTCAAATTTACGGGCTGGGCGCAGCCCCCAAGCTGTTTTGTCTCTTTCTTTATGTTGTCGCGGCATGTATGAGTTGGGGGGAGAGGCGGAGCATCATGTTTCTCCGCAAGTTCGGCGCTAATGCGGCTAGCTCAAAATTCTTGCTTCGGGGTGACCATCGCTTCTACTTAGTAAAATCGCTTTTTGTAGTCCTTTGAAAAAAAGCTTCCATGTGCGTAGGCAGTAGGACATACGTGTAGCCCTATCTGATACTGCGATCTCAGCGTGTATTTTTGTGTGTACAGTGGCTGACAAATTCATCCCGAGCGAAAATGGAGGCCCTCCTTGCGCTGTGGGCAGAAAGGCACAGCTTGCTGTGCGGGCACACCGTGCGGAGGATGATCTCAAGTGGCAACAGATACCGAACTGGAGACAGCGATTGGACGCACAGTTTTTTTATTTACCTATGACAAGAAGAACGCGCGCACCGGTAACGCCACAGAAAAAAATAAATAAAGAAAACGATAACAAAATTTCACAGGGACAGGTAATTTATGAGCTGTTGATGCTTCTACTGGAAATGACATCATTTCCGGTATGGTGTCGTCAAGGTCGTCAATTTCCCCCAGCCAATGCGGATTCTTCCGTACGGTGACGTCACTTCCCTCAAGCCAATGGACGATATTTATGACCGCGACGACGCATTTCGGCGCCATGGAAGTTCTAATGCTACAGCATTAAGGGCGACTCGTACAATGAGGAGGAAAGATGAAACAGATTTCAAACGAAAACTATACTTCTCCCGACGCAAATGGCGCCTGGCAGAGACTGTCGTCTTGATTCACGTAGGGACTGTGAATTCAAGTCAAAATCCCTGCATAGACTGCGCGTACTTAGTAACGCACAGATTACGCCACTAGAATTAGCACTGGTACGAAGTGTTTGAAGAAGACCGCTGCTCCTCTGTCTGCCGCTGCGGCTGTCGTCAGGATTCGAGCACTCGGTCAGACAGTCGCTCGTATATGAGGAGAGCAGTTCTTCAATAACGTAGCGAATAAATAAGAGCCTAAACGCTTCAGCAGACTCGACAGCTACATTTCTTTTCTTAAGTTAGTGGAAAACGGGGTGGACCAATTTATAATTCCAAATGTACGTCTTGATCTAAAGATATTCACTAGAAACCCACGATAATTTTCACTGCACTTGAACGTAGTCATGCTGAGGAGATAGCGACCAGTTACAATGATGTATTGCACAGATACAATTCCCTCAAGAAGTCGTCTATTACGCAGATTCAGCCGTTATTACTAGTTCCAGCTGTAGTCGCATTCGACGGCTAGTAACAGCTATCAGTGTTCCGCCTGTATGATGCAATGCTGGTATTTTGAGGCAAGAAAACGTGCAATAGGTTACGAAGAACACTAATGATGGGCTCACATATCTGTTGGTGCCATTTGAAACTGTGCAAAGGAAATGCAGCTGGAAGGAAGGACCCCTGACCCTGTAGTTTTGAGTGCGCACACTTACAAAAAGCTCGAACCACCTCTGAACACTCGCTTATGCGTCTGTACAAAGTTTTCGCCGCAGATGATCGTCAATCCGAGCTGTGGCGTCGGTGCAGTGTCTTCCGTCGTCCCATTTCACCGGTGTCATATGAACGCTGCCACTGAGCTGGGCGTTTTGGCGCTATAGCGCACGGCCATCACGCCATCCGGGCGTCGTAGACGAAGCGGCGGCCCCCGGCTTCTCGATGTTCGGCCAGCAGGTCCTCCTGGGACTCGCCCACGGGACTCGAGGGGCCGTTGGGCTGGCCGTCGCCGCCTCCACGCAGGGCCTTGGCGCCGTTGCACAGCTGGGACCCACGTCGGCTGCGTCTCTCGGGGCAAGCTGCGGACGAGGCCCAATCAGTCATCGGTTCATTTCACTTTGGGGCACAGTTACGCCAAAAATTAGGAAAACACACAAGCTTCGCCTTAAGTGTTGACACGATAGCGCCTTTTCCTTCTTTTCTGAAGCCTAATTAGGGTATATACATCTCGAATGATTTTTTATTATTATAACATCAGTACACATCCCCAACACACTTTACTGTCACACACACCGTGAACCAACAACCATTCGTGGCATAGTTCCACGCGTTTGTTTGTAAATGGCTGTCTCTCACAACCAGTCTGCATTCTGTCCTCTGTGAAACAGGGTTGCCCACTGTCTCCGCTCCCGTTCGCACTATACTTGGAGCGACTTTGCATAAGTGTTATAAAGAGTATAGCCTGCAGTGCTTTCCATATAATTGGTATTGGCGTATGAAGATGACCTTGCGTTTTTCTGCACTAAGCCAAGAATCGACGAGGTTATTCGCTCAAAGGAGGACTGGTTGAATGTCAGGAGCTCACATTAATCTTTCTAAGAGTTGCGGTGTCTGCTTTTGATTGTGGGGATAGACACCTGCTGATTATGCTGGTGTGAAATCGACTCTCAAGTACCTTGGCGTGCCTCTGAATGCCCATAAGCATAGTACACATTACTGGAAAGAGCGCGTGCCAACTCTTCAGCGCTTTTCTCAGACTTATGTCCCTCATGGTCTCTCGATTTTTGACAGGGCGACCGCATGTAATCTGTTCCTCGCCACTAAAATTTATTTGCTCGAACTCACCGTCGTGTGTAGATGCAGACTTGCCAGTGCTCCCCTGTCCGTTGAAAATCATCGTCTGTCGACGAACGACCAGGGCCAGGGCTACAGCGAAGACGATGAAGATGGCGAACAGGGCGGCTGCGCAGCCGGCGACGACTTTAACGCTCACGCAGCTCCACGCTGAAAAATTGAAGCAGTGAAAGTGCATCAGTTCGCTCGTAACGCTACAGAGCTAAGCCTTTCACTAAGACAGTCCACCCTTGCGAGAGGTTCCTAGCGGTAAAAAATATGGTCTTAGTTTTCAGGCAAGGCTTGGCAAGTGGAACTGTTGTTTGCTATAATGGTTTGTGCTCGGAAGTCCAACACCAAGAAAAAGCATGCGAGAAGCAGAACAACCACGAGCTCTCCACAAACTCAGCGGTTAGGAAGTCACGTGGGACAACATTACCTCGAAAGTTCGACTCTTGGTAAAATCAGGACGCATTACGACGAATAAAGGTGTGAAATAGGCTTTGTAGAGTGCTCTCTTTACTCGATAATGTGTCTGGGGAGTACAAATGAATTTTAACTACTTTTCGTCTCGAGCCTGCACCAAAAGACTTCACCCAGCTTCTTCATGATAAAGACTAGGTGCCAGGTGCACATTGAGAGTTCCGGTACGTTTAGTTACGTTTAAAGACTCGCCTACATATCCTTCGGCTACAGCTGGAAGAAGCCAGAGCCTCTAGCACTAAAACAATCGGACGCGACGCTGGAATTCGGTGTACTGAATGACATCGCTCGAATGAAGCAAACGTTTTCTAGAAGAGGCAGCACGCGTATCGAAGTATCTGGAGCACTTGTCTCTGTCTTCTCGTGTGATGTCTCCGAAATGAATATAGCTTGTTTCGCTGCTTAGCCATGGTAACATCGAAACCTGGTCATGCACACAGATGGCGTCACCTACAATATTAAGGACATAGATGCGTGTTGAAGTCGCAAGGACGCTTCTATGCAATATGCATCTGCCAGGGGAACATTTAGAAACTCGGCAAAAGTAGTCGAAAATTTGGTGGTCGATGGACTGGTACAAGGAAACGCGGCAATCACAGAAGAATACGAATTACGACGGTTTAAAAAACGAAATGTCGAGGCTTCTTGCTGTTACAGTAAGTTATAGTGAACGACACATCGCTTCCTCCAGAGGTACTTCTAGATTAACGTAGTACATTAAGGCCGGTGGATGTTTTGCTTAGAATGATGATATTAAATCGTAGGGCTTACGCGGCGAAAGAAAGACAACAATGACATCATGGCTTATTTATAAACACTGATATCCGTGCTGTAAACATGGCTGACAGGAAACCGTTGCAAAGTCCGCGGACGGAGTACATTTTACTGTCTTGCGTAAACTGCAGCCTGAATAGGAAAATGATTAAGGTAGCACTGTTGAGAAACAAACAGTAAAATTCGCGTATGTTCGCCGTAACACGCGCCAAACAATCTCGATTGCTAGCGCTTTCCTGAACGGGCTCAAAACTTAAGCACAGTAGCCTAGCTCTAGCTTTGAAAGTTGAGATGTGTGTACTTCAGTTGTGGTTATTTACGATTTCTACGTTGTTTTCCGTATTCTCGCTCCTTGCCTGTGCAATGCCCCTTGCAACCCCCTCAGCGTAAAATACATACACTCTGGAGCAGCCGTATTTCCTCATTATGACAATACATTTTGAGCTTGGCTGGCAGATGGGTACTTTGTGACCAATAAATTTGTTGCTCGCGACGTGAAACGGCGTTGAGCAGTAGTCACCGCAGGAGCGAACGCGAGTGTTAATGAGGGAGCATGCAGGTGCAACTCACGCGGAGGGGCCTCCTGAATGCTGGCTTCGGGCTCGGCAGCGAGGAGCGTGTCGAGGAGCAGGGCCTCCGTCTCCGCTTCGGGTTCTCCCGTCCACGGGGACAGGCGGCGGACGAAGATGGAGTAGGAGGTGTCCGGCCAGAGAGGGAGCGTGGCTGACTGCCGGGAGGTGTACAGGCGCCCCGTCACATCCACCGCGTTGTCCAGGACCTTCCACGTGACCTGGGAGAGCGCGAAGACCCGCCGACGCACCCTTAAATGCGGCTGTGAGCAGAACTATCCGATGATCATCGGTCTCGTTTACAGCCTTACCCGTGATGCCCGTGGCTGTGAAGAGATGGCAATGTGCTATGCTCTATACACTAGAGAGTACAAAACTCCCCAGGGTTCGTGGCCGGTGAATTTTTCATATCAGTAGGATGTGTCCCAGTAATCGCCTGATTTCACTAGCACACATTAGAGAACCGAAGTTCAACTTTCACGACCGTAAATGCGGAACCGCCGGCCGGCATGAAAGCTATGGGCTTTGTTTGCCGTTTGCGTATACTCTACTTTGCTCTCTGCGAGGAGCCCAACGGACGCACAACCAATATTCCTCTGTATAGCTTCTCTTCCTGCCTTTCCGTGAGCTCCTAAACCAGTTTGAGCACAGTTCTTTGATTAACCTCTAGTGTTTGTAGCTCGTCGGATTTCAAATCTAGTACAGCGTTCGAATATCAGTTCCGGAGTCATCACACCATTCCATAGCATTGATTCATATCTATGGTATCTCTGTAGTGCTCTATGTTTCATTATGACCACGCTCGTCAATCCACACCTCCCGATATTTTATCTTCTCTCTGGACAGCAATAGCGCTGTTTTCTGCCCCTAGTGCACACCGCGTAACGCAATGGGGATGTTTTCACATGCAATTGTAAGGAAACTACAGAGTGCCATGAGATTCAGCTCGAACATGTTGATATTGGTCGCCTACGCTTCCACTCTGTGCAAAGCCTGACTTGTAAAATGATTCCTGCCTTCCGGAAGCACCAACCATCTCCCCTCACTACGCCTCTTTAGCCCCACCCCCAACGCCACCCTGATCCCCCACCCCACCCTACCCACATCCACCACCACCTTGGAAGAGCGTCATCCCTCAGCCGTCCACCCAACTCTATCCTCCCGAAAGACTAGGCACAACCTAATCTCTTCCCTCCACCCTCCACAAGGTCGCACCCGACTAGATACCAACGCAGCAGCGGATTATAAAAGCAACGGTGAATCGAATTCAAACACGCAGTGAAAAAGGCAGCTGCCTTCCTGACGGACCACCCTCCAGACACCTCAGCCCCCCCCCCCCCCCCCCCCCAGCTATTCAACTGGCCGCTCACCCACCGCTACCCTCACACCCACCTCCGCTCACTGTCACCCTCCAGACAAATTACGTTCTGTGTGTAAAGCGTCGGCCTTGGTCCATGGCCTCGGCTTAGTAAAGGCAGTCAGTTAAGTAAAAGCATCGAAGTAATCATCGAGGTTAAATCCAACCGCTTTCCCAATATTGTCATATCAGATGTTTGATCATCCCGTAATTTCTTCTGACGGCCACAGGAAATGAATGGTTTGTAGGGAAGATTTAAAAATCCATAGTTAGCTTTGAATGCTTAGCGCCATGCGGTGGAGGTTGGAGCGCACATTTACAGCATTTGTCCAGATTTCCCAGGCTTGGGTACATCTCGAAAGTCAACACCCTCCGGGCTGTCCGGATGGCATTCCGCTTGGCCAGTAGGTAATCGCGGGAGTTAGTTTTATGTGGGAGAATAAGGCTGGTTCGGCTATTTGGCAGTGTCGGAGTCTCGGGTGATACTTGACGACACATATGTCGACGTCATCAATTACACTTGATACGCTGTCATAACAACAAAAATGTCACTTCATGACTAGGCATTACTGAGTGAGTGTCACGTCACCAAACCGGAATTGACTACCGGTAACAGGCACGCAGCCAGGAATTTTTTTTGGGGGGAGGGGCTCAAGGTAATTTCTTCGATATAAATGGCGGGGGAGGGGAGGCGAGGGGTACTTACAGCTGGCTGAGCACTGCCAAGACAAAAAGCGGTAGGGTTCGCCCCCTCGAGCGCCCCCTTGGATACGTGCCTGACCGGAAGTAATTTCACCAAGCCGAAAGTGATGCGACAACGCTTTGAGGAGCTCCTTGCACTATCGCAACCTAGGCTGGGCATTGTCTACGCGTCTGCTTATTTTTGTCTCTTGCTCCGACGTTCAACCCGCGGAAACCCTTCCACACAAATATCGGTCTACATTAAACGTGCTCTACAGAGCAACTGTAATGGGAGCGCACCTCGAACTTGACTCTCTTGGAGTGGGACGAGTGGTGGGTGCAGTCCCAGGAGACCTGCGCCTCGACCTTTTGCCCCGCCGAACGGCGCAGCCCCAGCAGATTGGGCGCGGCGCAGGTCTCCACGCTGTCCGCGGCGTCCGACAGCAGAGTGTCCTGGTCTGGCCGTACGGCGTCCAGCTCCAGCGTCAGCCGGGTGCGCGCGCAGGGTCCACGGGGCGCCAGAGCCACGATATCCAGCTCGGACGCCTGCTTCAGCTGGCTGCGGCTCAGGGTGGCGTTCTGGTACTGCGTCTGCGAGGAGGCAGGTGCGATGGTTGAGGCTGTGGAAGAACATCACAAAGAGGCGTAGCAGGTGCCTTGAAACGTGGGGGTGAAGCTTGCAGGTATATTTGCGCTCCTCCTTTAGGAATGGCATGATGCCCTTTTTCTGTCGCGAACAGGCATAAAACGATGACGGTCGATTTGCATAGTTTGGACAAATCCGAATTAGGTGCTCTAGCGCCCTGTGCCGATTGTTGGGATTGTTTACTGTGCACTTGGGAAATAGGTCACGTGACCTTGTGACGTCATCACGACCTCTCCACTGAGTTTTAGAGTTGTTCGGGGTTTTCTGTTTCTTTTTTTTAAGAAATTGATTAGCGACTTTCAAGAGCTATTGACCACGAGCGCACGTAGACAGCGTAAACTTCGACGCATGCATCACGCTAGCGTCTTCCTTAGCCTGTATAGGAATTTCATTTGGGTATACTCGTTCTGACCAATAAATATAATTTATGCCGTCATAATTTTAAGTACTCAAAGCTGAGCATAAAATTGCGCTACTAATATCATTGGAGTAGTAGTGAGATATAAACATCATCAAGAGACAAAGCATTACATCATGTTTCAGCTTTTTTCATCCTCGCATAGTGCCCAAACATCTTGAACATCTCCCAGCAAACAACAGCAAATCAGTGGCCGCGAGAAGTGGTAAAAGATGGACACTATAGGGAACAATCGGTGGGAATGAGTGAAACAAACAGATGGAGACGAAAAGCGCCAATCTGGGGCCGTCTTTTGTAGGCGCTGGTTTCCTTTTCCCTTTTCTTTAGGTCGTCTGTCTGTAGGTTGTCTGTAGGTTGTCTTTAGGATGTCCGCGACGTCCTACGCCATCGGGAAGCCGCGACCAGTGGCAGAAAGGGAAACGAAGCGTTACAAAGTTACGGCCCCCTGGGGCAGAACTGGCGGAGACTACACGCGGGACAAGTTGTTGCTGCATCAAACCTTCTGTCCCAAAACGTATAAGAAGCAAAAGTCTGAGTGCATGACCATGCGAAGTGGAGGGGAGGGACAGCATACCGCTGCCCTCTTTATGCTGTGTATTTGTTGTGTTATCTTTTTGTTCTAACTGCACAAACCTAACACGGGGCACATGCTTTCATGTCGGCAGATCTCCGACCGCTCGGCTGGCATGCGTACCTGCGCGGCCTCGTCCCAGCGGTCCCGGTGTACCACTCCCCTCAGCAGCAGCAGGTACACCAGCGCCGGTTCGGTCGGACCATCCCCGAGACCCAGAGGCCGATGCCACGTCACGCGCACCGCCTGGTCTCCGTCGGCCGCTTCCAGCCGCGGCGGGTCTGCGAACACGCCGGCCAGTTCCTCCTCTGCGGGCCCTTTCGCAGCTGCGATGCCTGCAAGGAGGAAGCCTGCATTCTTGGGGTCCGCTCGGCACTTGAACTTGCTGGGTTGTGAGGAGGCTTCTTGAATGAGCCGTCGCAGCTGTGTGATCCTAGCCTTTTTGTTAATTTCCGCAGCAAAATTCTCTACCTCTGTAGTACTTTTTCACGACAACGATAGCCAAAACGGGTACATAGTCAATAAATTACGTCTGTGCAGATCAAGTAGAGTCCGGTTCAAGATCTGACTTCACTAATCACTTGTTCACTACGACAGAATCATTATGGAGTGCTGACATGAAAGTCACAACGAGAACGAACAAATCAAAAATATTTGAAAGCTAATGAGATTCTACTGAAAGAAGCTTCATTACTGGAAGCGCGACAGAGGTGTTCCTAAAATGAAGCCCTCTCCCTTTTCGAACAAATTAGAAGAAAAAGCGGACAGCGTTTGTGAACACACCTATTAAAAGATAGAAACAATATTCTAGGAAGCTTTTAGAGCACACGCTTTGAATGTTCATACCAAATGGGCTACTGAGAGAGTATTGGCCCAGTGAGATATGTGACACCTATTTGGTTGCATGCACATGTCTATACATTTTGGATTCAGCCCTGAAAAACTACAGTGAGGAACACTGTGATGAGCACTGTGGATAAACACTCGCTAGCAGAAACCTAAATACAGGTCTTCTCTTACTGTTTATCCCTGTCTCTGAGGTGTCAAGTTTAATGATGTGCTTTGCTTGTATTTAGAGAAAGAAAAACAGTTTTGTTTCTTTGTTGCGTCGGTGCTTTTGAGGCATTGCATACCCCTCTGTGTATCCCTTCTGTACTTGTTACTTTCTCAGGGATATATTGGCCGCGCATCCGTGGTATTTCTTGCTTATGATGGTATATTTTTGTAGATAATTGTGTACATAATATATTTTATATTTAATATTTGCTATCACGCGCTACATAGATTATTCTGAAGCGGGAAGACTTCTTATGGGCTTTCGGGGCCTTCGTCAGCAATTTTACACCTTCTGCCGACTTGCCTCCGAATTTCACATATCATTGAAACCAAAGAAATTATCAAGTAATCAATCACTCGATGAAAGAAAATGTGTTTAGAAGAAAAATAAAAAAATGAATGAAAGGAAAATTAAAACTGAGAGACTGACTCTTCAACGAGCAAACATCCGTTCTAGCTTTTGAAGGTACTAGTTGAGAGCTGTAGCGGCTTAACAAAACATTGCAGACAAAAAACTCGAGGAGCTCAATGTAGTCAGCTAGGTCCGGCACGTAGAGTTCTGCGTTGTGTTCGGTTCATTCTGTCGGCACCAAGTGCTAGCGGTCCCGTCTCGTTTTGTGCTACTACGTGGCAGTATACGTACCGGTTCCATTTGTGCGCTTGAAGGAGCAGGCCACCTGGCAGCCGGGAAACTGCGCAAAGTGGGTTGGGGGGTATACGTTAGGAGAGCATGCTCGTGCAGGAGCCGCTGCGCTCCGAAGAACAGGCGAACAACTAGAAAAAAAAAAGACGTTGACAATAGAGACAAGAACATGGGTCCTCTGCTAACAGCTCCTCCAGGGGAGGTTTCAGCCTGTAGTCGAACATCCGCACTGCGGGCTGTCTTGACTTGGTCTTTTTTTCTCCCTCCTCGCGTGTTATAAGTGCAGAGAAGGTTCTTAATGCGAAGCTGTCAAAGGCCGAAAAGGAAGTTTACTGATGACAAAAGAACCAAGTGGGCGATGATGCTTAAAGAGGCACACAAAAAGTTTCAATGCTCTACGCGTAAGATTCCGAGTTTTCGCTTTTAGTAAGTAAAAAATTCAGCGCAGTAACCGTGGTAGATGTACTGCCCCATTCCCATCCCACCCATCGTCTTAAAGCCCATGTGAACAAAATTTCCGTTGCCTAGCAATACACACGTCTTTACATTGTGTCCTCGGACGCAGTCACATCTCTCTCCTTCTCCGTTCCCTTTTGCAACCCTTCGTGTCTTTCCCCCTGTGCAAGACAGCAAGTCGGAGGAGGTGGCATTCTTGGAAGCCAACCGGAACACCCTGGTGTTGCTCCCCACTCCTCGCCACTTCGCTGCTTCAGCGCGGGCGGGGCAGAGAATGTCACGTCGTATGTGTTTTACGGAATGTCGCCTTTTATTTGACGCCACTCTTTGTGACTCCGCAAGGGCATGGTTTTCGAATGGCGTGACAATGACCCGAATTAGTTGAGCGACAGCGGCGAGGGTAATCGCATTTTCAAAATTCTAAAAACTGATATGGCTATTACAAACGACCGGCTGCAAATAACTGAATGCAACCATGGGCCTATCGAAAATAGTTAAAAATTTAAGTCCTAAAATTTAGTTAGGCCTAATCGGTCTACTAGTTAACATGATTCGCCAGTTCTTTGATGCCTGCCAACACTGGTATTAGTATGCCGCAAAATACTTCTATTTACCTCGAAAACCTTATAAAAAAAATTTGGACCTTAAAAAAAAGCAAGAAAACACCCGGTATCTGTAGAAGTGCGGTCTGATGTAAATGAACCGTTCTATGGCCGTCTGGTACTATTTACGTGTTGAGAATTATAAATGTGAAGGACCGTCATATTTACGGAACAGTTCCTCATGAACACGCTATTTTTCTTCCTTTGTGCTACCACAGTAGCAGTGAATGTACTGAGAGCAGACAAGACTGCTCCACTGACACATGTATGCACCCATACGCTTATCACATAAACACTCCCATAGTATGAAAGAAAATAATAATTTTGCACAGAAGTGCGAATTTTGTTGCGATTTCTTCACTAAAGTAGAAAATGACTTCTGAATGTTATACGCTAATTGGAGAACAAGTTACAAAACAAAATAAAAACCGTGCCTGTCGCGCCTAATAATGATACCAATAACTGAATGCTCGTACTCCGTTCCTCTCATATTGTACACGGGGGTCTCCCGCAAAAAAAAAAAAAAAACCTGCAGGGCGGATTGACTTACGCAGATGTCTGCCGCGGTGCACATGGGTCCCCAGATGGTGAAGTTGTCGTAGAAGAGGCCGCACACTTCCCAGCACTGCGGGGACAGTGAAAGTGGTGAGAGGAGCCGACGCTGTCCTGACGAACGCTCCTTGTCGGCTTCCATGTGGCTAACGCGTACGCTGCATGTGCTCAGCCGACAACGACATGCGCCCAGAACACAGCGCATGTCCTCTTTGCGGTATTTTGAGTAATTACGGGACATTTACAGGGTTCAAGAAGTATCGTGGGTTGGCTAAGCAGGCACTGCTTAGTGTTCAGCTGTGATCCTTTTGGCTTTGCATCAATGCCGCACGCACGCAGTTCGCACACCTGGTGAGTATACGCAGCCCATCCATGCGCTCAAAGAAGGATTGCCAGACTGAAGATGCAAAGATGCATATCCCGAGGCAGAGCGCATGAGAGCGGCTCCGTGTCGTGTTCTTCAAGGAGCTAACAACAAATTCCTTAATATACGCAACCGCCAGGTGAGATCTCCTCGTGCTTTGTGCATGCTCCCGCATTGATTAAATTACCTGACACCTCTATGGAAGGGAACCTTCATAATAAAAATAAAATATCAAGCCGAAGAGAGAACTCCTTTCTCACCAAGAATATTCGCTGGATCTACCAACCATGCTTTCTGGACGTACGAGAAGTAGAAAGTTCTTTTTGGATGACGCGGCACGGTTTGGCCGAAGCAAGTGCACTTGTTCGATGCAGTGATACGACGCGTTCATAATCAAGACAAAAAACTGAGAGCCAGAAGACGCTTTCATGCCTCAGGCTGGCCGTAAATCTGGCCTGTCAATATGGCCGAACCGGGGCTAACAGCCAAGTGCGTTCGGTCTGAAATTACCTGCACGTTCAAGAGAGTGCGATTTGCTGAAGTACACCACCGTTGATTTTTACATCTTAAAATCCTACGTTGCACCAAAAACTGCTGCATTCTACAAATTCGCTGTTTCTCGAAGTGCCTCCTATAAAATATAAATCATGCGAACTCTATGTGAATTATACCCTGAACTAGAAGACTCACCATGTAACACTCCTTGTCTCCCTTGCATTCAATCTGCTGGGACCGGGTTGCCAGGCCAAGCTGAAAGTAAAGACGTAGCACGCAACTACACATGAGAGCAGTACAGTAATCTTTCCCCTCAAATTTATGCGGTATCTCTCGACGCGCACTAGGCTGGCAGGCAAGGAATCGTCAACGTTATTGTGTACCGATGAGGGAATTTAAGCAATATGGCCCGCATAACTGCTTACTTCCATGTAGCGATGTAATGCGTATAACGAGAGTAGGTTTTGTTGAAAGCTCGACGCTCAATCACTTCTGGTCTGACGGAGCTCAAACCACGTGGAACAAATCAAATTGCCTGTGATACTGCTAGTTCAGAGATTAGCAAACAGCAAATAATGTTGCAGACAAATAGTTGAATCGGGACGTATCCGTACATCTGATGTGAAAAGGGAGGAAAACTTCACGGCCTGCATAGCGCAACTATTCCATTATATTCTATTCCTTCCTCGTTGTGTTCCCAGTAAAAAAAAACCCATTGGAACCAATTGGACATTCCAGTTGGAACTAAATGGACACTCCCATTGCTTCCCAATTGGAACCAATTGGTTCCAGTTGTGTTTATAGCCCCCGACCAATTGGATCCAACTGGACTAGCCAATTGGACCCATTAGACCAGGCAGTTAATTGACCCACAAAATATTCACAAAATATGTTACGTTCATTGAGAAAGGTAGCTAAATGTTTCAATAATATGCTCTAGGATCTTGAATGAATATTTCTACAACTTAACACATTGTAATGTGCGAAACTGATTTATGAGGACTGCGGGGAGACAATCTGCCTAGTGCCAATCAACATTTTTCTACGGAATTGAAATTAACATGCTTTTATGGAAATCAAAGCCAGCAGACACACATGCATCACACACAAGCAACACTGCACATTCAGACACTAGTAGCATACATTAGCTCAATATGTACATCCAGAGAACACACTTTTGCTCCAACTTATATACCCAGTTTATTAGGCTCTCATGCTGGGGCTGGTGGCGCTTGCCCACTGAGCGCAGATATTTAATTTAATTTCAGCTCCAGTGGTGGTGTAGGTGATGAGTACAATTTATTAGGCTAAGCTGCTGATAGCTCTTATTGTATAGTACCATATTAGTTATACCTTTTTTGTCAAACATGCAAACATTCATTGGATAAATTGGGTGCAGTTGGGTTGACCAATTGGATGCAATGGGTAAGACCAATTGGAAACCCAAATGGTCCAATTGGATAGTCCATTTGGACCATCCAATTGGAACACCATTCCAATTGGAACACATTGGAAACTGAACTCGTCCAATTGGAAACAATTGGAACCCATTGGAAATCCAATTGGTTCCAGTGGTTTTTTTTGACTGGGTTGTTCAGTGAGTCGTTATCGTGGATATAAGCCAATCGGTATAGCGGCTGATTTCGATGGAATGGAATCTAGTGAAAAGACAGTGTATTAAACCGAATTAAAAAAATCTCTGCCTCTCCCGTAACCGAGAGTAGAGCAAGCATGAAATGTTTACGGGCCTAATGTCATCTCGGTGGACACCCGAACTGCACCGTACAGGAAGGGAGGAACGCCACCACCCGTTCAGCGCGATGCCTTGCCATTTGAACGCAAGGTTTTTTGAGGAAAGGAAATGGCGCAGTAATTCTCTGCCATCTCGGTGGACACCCGAACCGCACCGTAATGGAAAGGAGGAACGCCACCATCCGTTCGGCGCGATGCCTTGCCCTTTGAACGCAGCGCTTCTCCCCCGGGCCCCTGTGCGCCTGCGCGGCTTTGCTTCGATGCGCGAAGCCCCTAAGAGATCACGTATGACAACGAAGTGTATCGTGGCATTTATGTGCTTTTTGCACGCGTTATTAGAAATCGGAAATTATAATTCCGTGCATTATCAAACGCACAGCGACTGATATCTTGATAAACATTGAGAAGGCACTGGCAGCAGTTATTTTTTGTGACTCCTTTGGAGACCAACCGGCGCTTGCATGCCGGTCGCGTAGGAGGGCTTAGAGAGTCTCGTTAAATCTCGTTAAGTCGCGTACGGTGCCCGGATGTTCTCGTTTCAGAGCCCGGATGACTGGAATTCAGTGCCCGGATGATGGCTCTCGGTCTCGGCGTGACGTCACCACACTGCCGACAACAGGGGCTAAAAGCATTTCATGCTTAATACACCAAGCGTTTCAGGGCAGTTCGCGACTAATTTTTAAAATGGGCTTTTAGATGATTTGAGCGCAACTTCAAAAATTCGAAATACCATATCCTAAAAAATGATATGGTATTGCTAACGGCGAACTGCAACTCTCTACTTACAACCAGGCCTGTGGCCATAAGAGTGAAAAATGAACCAATTAGAATTTAGTTAATCACTTTGCTAGTTAACAGCTTCGCCACTTTTCCGGCGTACGTGAACAGTGGTATTACTATGCCGAAGAAAAAATATCTTTACCTAAAGAAACCTCCTGTGAAAATTTAACTCCTTTTACACTTTAACTGCACAAGAGCTCGAGGACTATAGTGGAGGGCCTCGGATTAATTTGGAGCACCTGGGGCTTTTTAACGTGCACTCTCATCGTTCAGCACACGGGCGTTTTCGCATTTTGTCTCCATCAAATTGAGGCTGGCGCGGCCGAGATTCCGCACCCGTATACTTGAGCTTATAGCTGCCGAATGGCGAATCCACTGAGCCACAGGGGCGGGTTAAACTGGATTAGAGTCAGTCATGCTAAAATAAAGCGACATTGATGACGGTCACCGATCGGAATTATGCCACTTTCTCGACAAGAAAAGAATTATTTATGTTTTGTGGCGTTATGTGTGGTTCAAATTATAAGTTTGCAGCGTCAAAATAGCGGAGAATTAAGTGGTTAACAGGAAAAATATTTCATTTCCTTAGAGCTGAGACCGAAGCGTTAGAAACCTCCAATGCAGTCGTCTGTTCAGATTGTGGCCACGGATATCTCAGTTTGTGCGGCCGACCGCCCAAAAAGTTAGCGGGCGTCAGCACCGGAATGTTCACAGCCGTGGCTTCGCCAAGGGGTTTTTGTATCTTGCGTGCATTATTGACGAAGAAATCGGAATACGACTGACCTCACAAAGAGTGCGTATGTTTATTTTTTTTTGCGGCGAATGAAAATTACGCGACGAAGGTATTTTACTGTTACAAGGACTGAAGCATGTTCCACTTGCAAGCGGAGACCCTAGTGATTCCTGCCGCGGCGGCGTAAAAACCTCGTTTGCGTCGTCGCGTCGGCTCGAGCGGGCAGAGCGACGAGGCTTCAACAGGTAAGAAGACGCCCGCTCAATCGTTCAATTCGCTCGCATGTAAACCAGGCTTGGTACCTTCACTCGCCAGAACTTCCTATTTACATTTTCTCCTTTAAAAAACATGTTACTGCCATTTGCTCCAGGCCCTTGAGATCAAAAATGTGTTTCACGCTTACGCCGCACGTGAACTGTTGAAGGAATTAACGGCTAGGTATACGTTGCACAGCTGCGCAGTCAGTATCAAAGCTCATACCTTTGAAACAGCCGTCGCGGCGGCTTAGTGGCTGATACGGGCGTGGTGTACGCATTTCGGTGGAGCAGAGATGCAGAAACCCCCGTGGCCGTGTCATGCGAAGTGAGTGCAGGTTAAGGAACACCAGGCAGTCGAATTAATCCGGAGCTCTCAACTACGGCGTCTCTCACAACCCCGTGCGCAGCTGTCGGACTTTAAACCACTGGTTAAGCGAACTATGAACCGCAGCGCTCTTTGTACAAGTCAGCTACCGAATAGATAGCAGCTGTCGTCCACTCCTTCCAAGATCACTCACCTCTCCGAGGCAGGTGGCTCGGCACTGGGCCAACCGGAGTCTCTCCTGGAGTGCACCGGCGACGTGGAGCTCCCGCGTCGGCCGATGGGCCACCACCACGCCCACTGCGATGAGCACGCCCAGCACGAACACCTTGCTTGCGAACATGGCTGTGCCCCGAGGCGAAGACCACCAGCGCGTCTCCGGGTACGAACTGTGACGGGGACCGGGGCCACTCGGAGTCCTTATGGGTCCACGGCTCCCTATCTCGCGGAGGCTGCTGATGCGGGCACTGTCGCTGGCGTACACCCTCTCCATGCCGTCGCCTCTGCGCCATCGGTCCCCATTTCCTTAAGCTGGCCTCTCCTGCCCACGTCCATTTCCCTGGTCCTTGCTCCATTTCCTAGTCGCCTGCGAAACGATTCAGAATAGTTTCCTGTATTTTACCCTGTTGTCAATCGCGTTTCCTCTGAGCGCCGACTCTGTTGGCAACAGTGGTGTGCTTAGCCCACTTTTCATTTCCTTCTCTTTTAAGGCCTGAGGGCTTCCTGTCAGGGTCGTCAGCAGATTTACAATATTGCGTGCTGATTACGTTAACCCCGAATGAAATAAAATCAGTAAAAAAACAGTCTCACTTTGCCCTCTACTGGTAAAAGAAGTTACCGGAAATTACAGTATACAATCCGCACGCAGTGTATAGTCCGTTCGGCCCAATTTTTCGCCCAGAAAGAAATTTTCCTATTGCGCTGTCCGCATGGGGTACATGGCCTACAGAAATTGAAATTGAAATTGAACTTTATTCTATCGATGCGCAAAGGGACTCGAACAAAAAAGAAAACATATCACTTGACGTGGTTCGAGCCCCCATTTACAAGGCATACAGCAGTTGCACATTTACATATATAGCAGCATAATCAAGACAACATACACACATAGCAAGTGAATCAAGACCTTCTTGTCTGAAAAAAAAAAGTTAGTTGGTCGCATTCTACGCCAAAGTCCCATTTTACGCTACAATAAGATATCCCCATAACAGCAAGACCAGCATAATACACCTGAAAAAAGAAAAACCATCATTATACAATTCATAGCGAGCATAACAACCACTCTTGTGTAAAAAAATTCTTCAGAGTTTGGGTGCTAACACTTTCGATATTTATGTCGTGTTTATGGAGATAATTTAACAAGGTTGGAAGTGAATATTCGGCATTTGACGGCTGATGGTTGTGCGCATGAATGGAATTTTCCAAATTTGAGGTGACCGCGATGTAGATCTACCTTTTCTTAAACTTAGATTTCATATGGTTTGAATGAGGAACTCATTATTTTGGACATCGTGTTTATGTCTTAGCAAGAAGTGCAACAAAATATATGCGCACGCTCACTGGAAGAAACCTCGCAGTAGAATAATGGTTAAGAATTCCATGTCATGTTCGGTGATGCTTAAAAAAAAGCTATATAGTTCTCCTCTGTAGGTAGTCGGCAAAGTGCAAAACTTCAATGTAGAAATATTTTTTGAATTTATAAATACGTATTGCCTTCGAAATGTGTGCCACTTGTTACTGTACAGAGGTAGCCCCATTTCCTCATTTTCGGGCTCCTCTGATAGGAAGAAAATAAAAAAAGCTGCGACAAATTGCACTGATGCGAAGGAAATATGAAAACATTCTTTTTTTGCCCGCCACAATCTATTCCAATTTGATTATATTTCAATTATGACTCTATTCGAATTCTGAGCCTATGCCGTTCGCTCTCAAACCTAATCCAATTCTCATTCTGTTTCAGTACTGACTACCTAACTACGAGGAATGAGTCGCATTAATAAATCGTTGCTAGTCCTATACGACTTACCGCAGCAGTGACGCTGCGGTTAAGCGATGCGTCACTCCTCTGACAGGCATTAAACAAAGCCACTGGATAGGCTTGTGAGACCCAGGTAGCTCTTCCCGAGCAATAGCTCCCGCAAGCCTCGTTTGCGCGCGTTTTCGGGAGGCTGTCTGTTTTGCACGAAGGCCAGTTGTTTGGTTTGATTTTATGGGGTTTAACGTCCGAAACGTACTTATAGGCCATGAGGAACGCCGGAGTAAAGGGCTCCGGATAATTTCGACCACCTTGGGTTCTTTCAAGTACACTGACATCGCACAGTACACGGAACTCTAGAATTTAGCCTCCATCGAAATGCAATCGCCGCGGCAGGGATGTACCCGCGTCTTTTGGATCAGCGGCCGAGCACCACAACCACTGAGCCACCGCGGCGGCGTGCCTCTCTAAAAAGCTTGAACCAACGACCCTTCGCGGCGTATGCATTGCGGCGTCAAATTAAGTGTTTTTTTCAATGTCCATTGCATAATGTCCCAGAGGATTATAGCATCTTTACAATTAATGAAACAATGCTCAATCTTTTCAGGAGCATCACAAAGACGACAGTTCACCGTAGACACGAAAATGCCCTTTATCTCCAGCCGTGTTTCAACTTGCAATGTCTCAGTGTGTAGCTTAAAGAAAAATGTTTGTGTACGCGGCAATAAGGGCATTTTACGTACTTTCTTGAGAACGTCATGTCCCGTTAAACTAAAATACACAAAGCGATAAGTTGGAGGAGGAAAGACTATACAGACTAAGCCCTTGTGCGACCGTTTCTTCGACACCGAAAAGGAACGGGATTAAGAATATTGCGGAGAGAGGGTGGCCGCAGCTGGCACAGGACAGCTTTAAGTGGTTATTTTTTTTTTATTCGAGCTGTTTGCCATCAGGCATAATGAAAAAGAAAAGAGAGTTATAAAAAGGAGTGCAAACAAGCCTCGCTTAAAAAGCGGCAAAAGTTCGTGATACAGCGATTATCTAGAGTCCACTTGGTATAGTCGTCTGCAACGTCCCATCGCAGGCCAACCTTTCTTAGTAAACGTCGTCTCACGGAAGCTGTAGCCGGGCAAGTCCACAGCAAGTGTTTTTCATCACACTGGTCGGGCGCAGCACCACAATGGGGACACTTGTCTGTCACTTCGTAACGTTTGTCACGCCACCGATGACGCACAGAAGGAGTCAGAGCCGCTCCTGCCCGAATCCGGCGCACAGATACCTCCTCCTCCCGAGTGAGACTCCGGGGGAGAGGGTACGAACACGGAGGAATTAGAGCGCGTGTTCGCTGACGCAAAGACTGTTTCTCGGAAACATGGGACAGGAACGGATCTGAGGGAAGAGGGGAAGGTGGCGGGATATCGGATGTGTCAAGGTGTGTCATTGCATCCACATGAATATTATGCGGATCCTGGGCATGCCCGCGAATCCAGTGTATACGCACAGGACAGGGGTATTTTGTGCAAAGTTGGTGAATGGATTGTGTAACTTGGAATGTGCGCCGGACAGCCTTAAGCTGCTTAAGGGCGGCAAGGGAGTCGGTGTAAATGTGTACAATATCGAAAGTAGGTACGAGTGCAAGGGAAGCAATGGCATTGTGTATCGCCTGAAGCTCCAAGGCCAGGGGGGAGCAAGTATCCGTGCTATATGTAGCGCGGGAGTTGAGATGAGGATGTGAGGGACTGTAAACTGCAGTAACTGCCTGCACTGCTGTGTGTGATTCATCGGTGTATATTATGCACCCTGAAGGAAGATGGGCGGCTGATATCGGCGTCGAAGCAGAGGGGCGATTGTCTGTGAGCTGACAGTATGACCATGGAGGAAGAGTCTGTAAACGATGAAGCTGAAGAGACATCTTGCGTGCTCTGTTTGCCTCACGCTGGTCGATAAGTTCACTCAATGTATTAAGTTGAGCGTACTCTTGCAGAATGGGTATGGGTGTGATACGCGTAAGATAAGTTATGGCGCGCATAGCCTCCCGATTGATTGATTCAAGGGAGTCCCACTGTCGGCGGGTGAGGCGATGAAATTGCGCTTGGTACACTATCCGCGGCTGAAGGATGGAGCGCACGAGCTGACGGGCAGTATCAAAACGCGCTCTGCCAGAGCGCATAGCTATGCGTCGAATCAGACCGAGAGTAGCGTGAGCCGATTTACGGGTCGCGTTTAGCCACGGAGTCCCAGTCCCAGATGTATGAAGTAGAAGACCTAGAACACGCACACTGTCAACTTGAGGAATTGGAGAATTGTCTACCGTAAAGGTAAAAGGTGCTGCTTTCCGTAAGCCACTTCTGTTGCCAATGCGAATGAAACAAGATTTATTACACGAGAGGGTCAGACCCAAAGGGGGTAGTCGTGATGTTAAGGCATCCAGCGCTTGTTGGAGCGCCGACTGTTGCACAGACGCATCTGGACTACAGGACCACAAGGTTATGTCGTCGGCGTACGCAAGGACGCGCACAGAAGGAATTTTCTCTAGGGCTCGGACAAGAGGTATAAAAGCTACATTAAATAATGTGGGGGCGAGGACGGAGCCCTGGGGTACACCGTGATTGGAGGTAAAGTGACCAAAAGGCTTCCCATGGATACGTACACTGAAGGTTCTGTTTGTTAAAAATGAGTGAATTGAAAAGAGAAAGCGATGCGGGAGACCGAGATCTTGAAGGGTGCCAAGAATAGAAGAGTGTAGGACGTTGTCATATGCCTTTGTGATGTCAGTCGCGATCCCCGTACGAACAAGATGACTATGGGGAGAATGGTTTAGTACGTCCGCAGCCAAAACAGCCAGACCGTCTTCTGTTCCAATGTGAGGGCGGAACCCAATTTGAGATTCTGGATAACAATCATTCGATTCCAGCCACCACGACAAGCGAGCTGCTAGAATGTGTTCATAAAGCTTGCAGATAGTAGGCGTAAGTGAAATAGGGCGGAGGGCCGAAAGAGAAACCGGCGGCTGACCTGATTTGGGGATTGGGACAACGATTGAATGTTTCCACTCTGCAGGAATAACTCCAGAATGCCACACCTCATTGAATGTATCAAGGAGGGAATGTAGAGCAGGTCCTTCCAAATTGCGAAACAACGAGTTAGGTACACCGTCATGCCCGGGAGCAGTGCTTGTTTTGAGACGATCTATGGAGGCCAGCAATTCTGCCATGGTAAAATCTGAAGTAACCTCATCAGGGGGCTCAGAAATCGATAATATGGGAGAAGGGGTAGGGAGGCAGTCATGATGTGGGAAAAACTGACGGGCTGCTTGTTGTGCAAATGAAGTTTCATGAAGTGGTTATGTATGGGAGAGGCCTTTGTGCTGCAGTGGGATTAGTCATTCTTATGATGATGATGACAATCTAATGTACACTCAGCAGTTCTAAGCTGCCGATATCGAAGAACCCATTATTTCATCTATAACAATGTGCTGTGAAAAGTGTGCATCTCCCGGCAAGGAAAGAAGAAAAAAACATCATTGTTAGCACAGCTGTAAAAGGCGACGACCGATTGCAAGTCTCATTGTTGGGAGGTTTGATTCAAGAAATATATTTGGTGTGCGAAACCCCCCCCCCCCCCCCCCAAAAACGAACAACGTGTTCAACCGTGCACAAATGATAAAACGAACAAAGCTTGCAGCGCACCGGAAGGCATGGGAGACAGAGCCAGACAAAGCGCGACTACAACACAAAAAAATTTGGTTATGTGGGTGCTTGCCACGGAGGGCTTTGACGACAGTTAGTTTGTCTTTTGTGCCGCATATGAGAAATCTTTGCGTTTTCATGCAAATGACAAGGGTTTCTTCGTTTCCCTGGTTACAATGCGGTCCTTTTTTTTTATCGTATGTGCGTTGTGGAGTTCAAAAGCTGGCAGCCGTCGATTAGGACCTTGATCAAAGGGCTTCACGCGACGCCGCGGGCTGTCTTTGACCCTAGCGAAGCGACGGCGCCGCCATCTACGAGCCGATCATGCGGTGAATTACGCGCGCTGAAATTTCAGTGCCTGCATGTGCGGCCCATCGCGGCCCCCCTGTCGCCAAACCCAAGCTACGCCTTCTTCGCTGCATCCACTTCAATACACTCCTCAGCCCTGTCCGTCCTCTCCTGTTCTGTCTCCGGCCCTTCCCTGCATTCCCCGAACCTCACGCTCATCTGGAGCATTCCCTTTTCGCCCGCGGCAGTCAACCCCTGCTTTAATCCGGATCCTTCTGCCCGGACGCGCATGGAATGAGCAAGCTGTTGAGCCCGCTATTATGAGCCTGCCTCAGGATTTGATCCAAGTACTATTGAGCCGCTATAAACATTGTTCTTTCGCACACGCAAGCTAAAGGAAGCCATACGCTCAGAAGGTCGTTCCTTAAACGCGGCCGTGGGTCTGCAATATTTGATCCGGACGGGTGGGCAAGACTGAGCTGGAACGTACAAGCGCTACGAAAACTACACTGGTTGGGAGCATCAAGCTCTTGAAACATAGGTTGCGCTGCTGTTGTGGAAAACGTTGAAGTGTAATGCCCGGTCGAAGCTCGTTCAGTAGGGAAGTTTTAAATCTCGATTTTGTTAAAAAAAAGAAAAGAAAAAAGATAGCAGTTGGACGATCCTGATCAGAACACTCACTATGAACAGACACAGACAATTTCAGCAAACTCAGATGCAATATGCAAGCCGTACACGCAGCTACGAACCAAGCCCTCAAACAGCGTGCTGCACTCCAGTATCAATGCGAATGCATTTCTTGTCTCATCAGTGGCGAGTACAGGACCTGTAAGCAGAGCTTGTCGGCAGAGCGTGTCATCACAGCGTGTTCGCACGAAAATGATCCTCAGAAGAAAAAAATAGACGTCGTAGAAGTTCGAACCCAGGCTCCCTGTGTACCAGGCGGGCAAGCAACGCATACGCCGCGAAGATTTTTTTTTTCAACATGGTACTTATTAGTGATGCGATGTTTTATGTACAGGTGCCGTCAAAAGTAAATGGAAGGCGACTTTGTAAAAAAAAATTAATTTATTTAAATCTAAAGCATAATTGTCCATGTTTGTTGGTGCACAGTGCAGTTCGCACAAACACAATTAGTTTGCACATATATATTCAAGGATGCATGAATTAAGCGGGCAATGATTATTTTTTTCGTTAATATAGCCTTCCATTTACTTTACATGAGCGACTGTACATGAGCTATCTACAAACAATAAAAAAACAGTGGCACATCAACACACATGAGCAACAAAGCACGAGAAAAGAGTAAATTCGGAGCACATAGCTAATACATCTTAACACGACACATCTAAGCAACGAAGAACTAGAAAAAGGCAATGAACAACACAGCAGTAAGTGTGAGTACCACTCCGGTTCATACTCGGTCTGGGCATACAACTCTTTTATGTGTACTATCATTCTACAGAAATGGTCTTTGGCAAAAACAACAGATTCACAATGGCAGTCTATCATGCTTGTTTTCTACAGGGTGTGTAGTCCAATTAAATATAATATATCTAAAGGTTCATCAAAAATGGCACTGCAGTCAAAAGGTTAAGTCTTATAAACAGTGCAGTTGTCAATGGTTTTCGTGTTATGGGCCAAGGACTGAAAGTTTTAGCCTATGCGGATGACCTAGCGTTTTTCTGCTCTGATAAACCAAGTATCTATTAGGTTACTCCTGTAACGGAAGATTTCGGTTCAGTGTCAGGAGCTCTAATTAATCGTTCTGATAGTTGCGATCTCTGGTTTGGAACGTGGGGAACAACACCTGCCGATTATGCCGGTTTACAATGGACCCGTACGCTACCGAAGTACCTTGGCCATCCTTTTAGTGCCTATAAGCACAGTAAACATTACTGAACAGATCGCGTGCCAACTCTTCAGCGTTACGCTCGGACATCTGTGCCCCATGGTCTCTCGAATTTTTGCAGGGCGACTGCATGCAATCTGCATCGCCACTAAAATTTATTATGCACAGCAAATTATTCCTAGCACGAGACTTTATATTCAGCGTTTCCAGAGAGTTTTTGCAAGTTTTGTGTGAGATTGGTCTTTCCAATCAATGAGGCATGATTACCTTTTCCCGCCTGTAAGCGCTGGCGACCTCGGCTTAGACAGATGGTTTCACGTTTCATCTTTTTCCAGGACGTTACACACCCAATAGTGAGTGCATTCCTGCAAGTTAATTTAGTTCATGCTTTACCTAGCATGATTGTGTCGTTAGATGTTTCTGATCGTCAGTGTTTGTAGGGATTCATGCTTGAGGTGTATATTTGTCTGTTCGTTTCCTACTTGTTCGTTTTTCCCCTGATTTCCTTTTCAGTGTCGAAGAAACGGTCGCACAAGGGCTTAGTCTGTATAGTCTTTCCTCCTCCAACTTATCGCTTTGTGAATTTTGGTTTAACGGGACATGACGTTCTCAAGAAAGTACGTAAAATGCCCTTATTGCCGCGTACACAAACATTTTTCTTTAAGCTACACACTGAGACATTGCAAGTTGAAACACGGCTGGAGATAAAGGGCATTTTCGTGTCTACGGTGAACTGTCGTCTTTGTGATGCTCCTGAAAAGATTGAGCATTGTTTCATTAATTGTAAAGATGCTATAATCCTCCGGGACATTATGCAATGGACATTGAAAAAAACACTTAATTTGACGCCGCAATGCATACGCCGCGAAGGGTCGTTGGTTCAAGCTTTTTAGAGAGGCACGCCGCCGCGGTGGCTCAGTGGTTATGGTGCTCGGCTGCTGACCCGAAAGACGCGGGTTCGATCCCGGCCGCGGCGGTTGAATTTCTTTGGAGGAGAAATTCTAGAGGCCCGTGTACTGTGCGATGTCAGTGCACGTTAAAGAACCCCAGGTGGTCAAAATTTCCGGAGCCCTCCACTACGGCGTCTCTCATAGCCTTAGTCGCTTTGGGACGTTAAACTCCATAAACTAAACTAAACTTTTTAGAGAGGCACGAAGTGAACGCGCTCTCCTGTGTACGACGGAAAAGTGTGTGGGGGTGTGTACTGACGTTAGTCAGTCATGGCTTTCAGAGAAGTTGCTGACGTCATTCAACGGTCACGCGATAAGTGTCAGGTGAAAATGATGACTTGCAAAAAAATTTGCTGACGTTCAAACGAAAACGCTTTCGCGTTTCTACAATGCTGCAGACTGCAGTGCTTTACAATTTTTTTTGCTACTGTTCAGCTAAAGATATAGTTGACTGCGAACCCGCTAACCACGGTCACAAGCGATACCTATTGTATCGCGTTTCTGGGTAGTTTTGTATCACACTGAACTAAGCCGCTCTGCTGGGTTCATAGATTAAAGTCGGTAAACGGACTTTGAGGACAACTGCAGCCGTTTCGTGTTGTGAACAAAAATTGATTCTGCGACTCCCCCTGAGCATGCTGATGTTTGTCAGGCAGCGGAAGACATTTGTGGCGGAGAACGTTTTCTTGTCACTAGAACGAAAGTCGCGGCGGCTACACAAAAAATGTCTCTGTGGTGACGTGCTGAAGTGAATGGCAGTGAAGCCTAGCCACTGTGATCTGGGTCCAAAAGCTGTGTCGACGCATCGCCGTTTAATTGCGAAATCGGCCGCTGCTGGCGACACCCGTATTTAATTTCTTTCCTGTTTCTAGCTTATACAATGCTCTGTTTACCGCAGCTACCGTCTTTGTTGTTAGCACATTAATCTATCGATAAAAGCGAAGATCAGTTATTCCTCAATGGCTCTTTAATTGCTTGATGCCACAAGCCACTTTGCGTACGGAGACGTGTTTATACCCGTTTAAAGTTACAAGTTGGGTGTTGTGCACTTGGGCGTTTCGTGGTAGAGGTCCACAATTTTTTACGGCTGGTGAGTGACGGACCTGAGTTCTCTCTCCCTCACCAGGCGCAAAGTGCTTCTCGGGGCTATCGCTTCCCAAAGAGGTTGGCCGGCTGGAGCAGCTTATTTGTTGTAGGCGGTGCAGCTAGGGATCGGTACACATCTGTTTTCTTGTGCATGTGCATTTCTGAGTGACAGTCGCTTTTGCGCGCTCACAAATGCTTTAAAGCGCGCCAACGAGCTCGAGACACATTTCCCTTCCAAGCAGCCATGTCCGAAATTAAATCCGACTTCTGCCACATGTCGTCGGACAAGCCGGACAGCACCACTTTGGGAGGAAACTATACTCCGGTAATCACAGCCGGAGTGAGTTTTTATCCCCATTATCATGAAACAAGCGCAGAAGACTAGAATGACGGCACACGCAGCGGTCAGCCAAAGTGTGCGGAAGCTCTGCCGCGGAGAAGCATGCAAACCGGAAACTAATCTCGTCGCTGCGGCACGTTGCGATAGACGACGACCACTTGACACCACGCCGCTCACCAGAGAGTGCTCATTTCCGCTGCATCGCCTGAAATGTCTGCGCAGATATCGCCTGCGTAGACTGGGCATGGCTGGGCTCGTTATGCATCGATACGTTTTCCCAATCTCCTCGCTCCTGACGTCAGGCTAGGATGCTCGGACAAATGCGTTTACATGCAGCGATTGGAGGACATCCCGAAATCAGTGGTATCGTGGTCGCATTTCTCCCTGATGTGTGCTAGCATCCGCCGTCGCAACTGCTTTAAAGTTCCGCCACTATGTTTCCGAAGTTCACTTATTGTTACTGCTTCATCTGGAATGGAGTCGTTGTGAAATGGTTTTGAAAGGAGTATTTCACAGTGACAGCCGTTTGCAGGGTGGGAAAAAAAAAAGTTTTATTTAGCGCTTCAACTTGTACGTCCACGCCGCTATACGCATTATGTCTTCAAGCAAGGTTGTCTCCAGTGGTCGAAAAGCCCGCTACAAACACTTCTGATTACTGTGGGAATATCTTTCATTTTTCTAAACGAAAAGTTTCAAGCAGCACCATTTTACTACTCTAGCAGCCTGACATCAAGCTCTGAATAGTCTTCATTGCAGAAGTGAACGCCACCAGAAATCGTGTAAGAGATGTCTCGTGCGTTAAAACTGTGGGACGAAATATAGCACGGTTGAAAAAGTAGTGCCCATATCAATTGTGAAGAGGCAGCTGAGAGCGTTCGTCGGTTGATTTGACCGCAATTGGTTCAGGCTTAGCTCTGAAGACAAACAATTTTATTGAGAGATCTAGAACGCATACTTTATTCTATCCTCAGTGCCGAGCCCAACACAGTCGAGTGGGTAATAAAGAAATTCGGGGGACACTTAGTTACATGAACTGTTGATGTCTCGATAGCAGTGAAGACTGAAGTGCGCTCACCTGCTTTTTCTCATGTTTCATTGATTTGAGCAGCATACGCTCAGCCTGTGCAGCCGCCGATACTCCACCTTCAGCGACATATCCTGAGTTCGCCCTCTTCACTTGCGAGGATTTTCATCTACGGTAGACAAAGGCGGCGTTGATTTTGTCTCCATTCCGACCTGATGCATGCAGTTATCGATTCTACGTTTCATGCATCTGTTGTAGCACCGTAAAAGCTAGCGTTACTGCTTGCGCTGCTTCATCCGCTGTCAAAAAGTAGTGCGTTGATCAAAGGAATAAATGTTTTGACTGCAGGCTTATTACATATATGTTTGTCATAAGCTTTTTAAATGCGCTCTTATTTGGCGAGATGTCGCTTTCTCGTACCTTAGACCACTCGGCCCCAAAACAAGCATGGAGTAACGTGCCTGCCATTATTTTTTCATGCGCACTGCTTCCGTAGGTTTCAAAGCGTTGCATATGATGCATGTAACGGAGTATAGACACGACAGACAACATTCAAGTGCACCTGCCAACTGACGCGGAGGTCGCCATCATCGTCGACCATGTCATGTGACAGGCGCACCTGCTAACTCGGCCATGTTCGTAGTAACCTGACGTCACATACCCTTTCGACCATTGAGAGCTCGGCCATGTAATTTCACGGAGAATACACAGCGGAAATAACAGAGAGGCACTGAGTACAACTCCATCCAATTTTGTTCCCGTTAAAAGTCAATTCTGCGGCTTTCTTTGGTTGGGCTGATGCCATATGGGTAGCATAAGGTGGTTCTCGCACAACTTCAGTACTCAGCGGGACATCGGCGATAATACAGGATGTAGTACGCCTGCCGCTATGGACGACAGTGGAGCGGGTAAACACCCTAACGGGTAGCTTACACGCAGCATAAATACCCCCGAAAGCAGAGCATTGGATCGCCGCCGAGAAGGCTCAGTTGGCAAAGCACCGTAAGGTAAATTCGATGGTTGTGGGTTAGTTTAGTTTCAATTCATTCATTCATTATTTTGCAGAAAAATTGGACGGCCTCCTGGGCTAAAAGCTAAATATGCAGCTTGATGGGGCCCAGGCGGCCATTACAAGGCACTGTTGCGAAGGGCAAAAATACATACAAGGATGTACAGCAGTATATACCATATACTCAAGAAGTTAATATCAAGAAACCGATAAAGAACAGCGTCCTTTGATAGAGAAAGAAAAATAAAATTCAACGCACATAACATGCACTACAATAAAACATGAACCGAATATTCAATAGACAGAGTAATATAATACCACACTTTCAATACTTGTGAAGGATGAAAGCAAAGTAATAGGATGACCAAAAAACAAACAAAAAAGCACCATGCCTCGTAATTTTACAAAGTACCGACGCAATTGCGGTTGCATTTTTGTATATATTAAGCGTCAATGGTAGGCTTTGTGCAATAATTGGTTTTTGTAAATTGTAACTTCCCAAATATCTGGACACCTTGTGCGCATATTAGAAGTACGATGTGTTATACCTGCTATAGATGATAAAAATTATTTGATCTCGGTGGAAGAAAAGAAGAAAAATAGGCTGCTGGCAGTAATCGATATGAAATCGATATCGAGTTTGACGTCCTAAAGCAGGTCAGACTATGAGGGACGCCGTAGTGGAGGGCTTTGAATGATTTCGACCACCTGGGGTTATTTACACAGTACACGGGCCAGCAGCATCACCCCTCCACTGAAATGCGCCCGACGCAGCTGGGTTGGAATCCCGGACCCCATCGGCGGCATCTGGTTGTTCTACATTAAGAGGTCTAACCAGCTCACCGGGTTTGTGTTAAGTTTGACCTTGAGGATGACTTTAGCCAAACCATAAATAAATCAATAAATAAATATTTCCGCGACTCGGATTCGAACCCACGGCGGCACTAACAGATCTGCTTCTCTGGCCGCTGATGTCTGACGATCGAAAAAAATGAAGTAGCGACTTGCACAACGTTCTATTTTGCGACTTCAGTGCTTTCCCTTCCTTCCTTTGTTTTGCCTATGCGATGGTTAATTAAAAGCTCCTTCTGAACTGGCTGTCGATGGCCGGGTCATCACATATTGCAGATCACGGAGCGCGCTTGCCATGTTCAGGAAGAATGTGCTCACGCACATTCACGACTATGCTGAGAGCGGCGTCAGCCGCTCACTTCGAGACGGTGAGCATGCACGCTTCGTTCATTTATGACGCACTTGGGAGTGCTAGAATACGGTAGCGCAAGACTGCAATCACGTGTTTTTTGTTTTCATATTTCGCGTGCTTTTTATAAATGCTGGGAAAAAGAACCACGTAGAAGATATGTTGCTACAAAAAACTAGTTCGGTTGTTTCGCAACCCCTCTACGACTCAACGAAACGCGTGACATTGAAGTGAATTTTAAATTTTTGCATAATTAATCCAAGGTAATTAACTAACTAAGCTGAATTTAAAAATGCTCTGAGGAGCGCCACATGACGAGAGACAATATGTACTTAATTTGACCCAACTCTGTTGCGCCACTTTTATTAAATATTTGGTTCAAGTTACGTAAAACACCATAAATTAAATTGAATTACCGAAGTACACGCTTTCGTCGCATGTTCCTTGCATTCGTGAAGGAATGAAGGTTTTCTTGTACTCCTCTGTGCTAGTGGCTTTCTCGAAATTCGGTCAGGACGCTTTCTAAGAGTGGAAGTTTTTGAGTAACAATCGAAATAAAGCAAGCCGCCTAAATTCTTGATCCAAACATTTTTTTCGACTTCGAGATAGGGTATGCGCATTTCAGAAAACCATGGTATCTTAATGGTACTCAACTATGGGCAGAAACGTTTGCGCTAACGAAAAGGGTTACACTTAAATTTTGTTCAACGAAGCGAGTTACGAAAAGCAAAATGATAGCTGTAACGTTAGGACATAAAAAGAGAGCAGGATGGGCCAGGGAATAAAGGTGAGTTAATGACTCTCTAGTTTAGATCAAATAGAAGAGATGGGCATGGGCGGCGCTTGCAATTTCAAACACAAGATATCGATAATCGTTAAGGGCCACAGACAGGATTCAAAGAGCAGCCAATGTTAGCAGGGGTGGCAGAAGGTCAGGTGGGCGGAAGAGATTAAGAAGTTTTCTGTGATAAGACAGCTGCGGCAGGCGCACAACTGTCCTAATGGAGATACGTGGTATAGGTCTTAGGCCTGCAGTGGGCGTGGTTACGCTGGTGGTAATAATGATGAATATACATGCTTTTTTAAATTTTTGCACTCATCAAAGGGATCAATTTATTTTGTGCGAAGGGAATGCGTCACAGCATTTGTGGGACGATGTGCAATTGAAAAGAATTAATGTTTATTTTTGTATTCAACTGGGCTCACTTTCTGGGAATTCTGACAGGACACTTTTTAAGACCTCAATGTTGAAAGGAAAAAGGGAAAAAAGACTGTCTTCATGAGTCGCTAAAGTTGCTTGATATGGCGCGTATTCTGACTTTGAGGTACGGGAACAGAATTTTAGAAACCCCTTTTTTTAATTAAAGGACTTACCAAGTGCCATATTTTTCTGCGAACACAGGATGCAGCTACGACGCACTACTTCTGACGACGTTGGTGAATACGGAAACAAACCTTTTTGTAAACATGGTTTAGTATTCAGTGATGCACAGTCAAGTACAAGAAGCTGCGGTCTTCTTGCAGTGGAAATGTCGCAAAATAGCCGTATACTACTTTATATACCAAGAGAGAAGAAATGACGGAAAAGAAGCCCATCAGCCCGCGTGTCTACCGATCGCTAGAGGAGAAGACGATTGGATTGGATTGGAGCAAAACTTTATTTGTGCCTGCAGTTGGGCGCTCGCGCGCCCCGACGAGGGCCTACGTCGTCTACGAGGCTGCCGTTACTCGGCGCTGGTCTCCGCTCGCCGTTGCCGGCTCGCTGGGTCCCTGCCTTTCGAGCGCCCCGAGGACCTGCTGGACGGCCCATAGCTGTTGGTCATGGTCGTTGCTCTTCGCGGCTGCCTCCAGCCGCGGCGGGATTGTTCCTGATCTTGCTTCCTTTGGATTTCTGATGCAGTCCCACAAGATGTGCGTGTGATCTGCCGGCTCCCTCCGGCAGACTCTACACGTATCGGTCGGGTAGGTCTCGGGGTACATGCGATGCATCAGTCCCGGGCTCGGTAGCGATCCGGTCTGGAGCTGTCTCAGTAGTACCGCCTCCGCTCGACTCAGCCTCGGGTGCGGGGGTGGGAGAGTCCTGCGAGCCAGGCGGTAGGCCTTCGTGATTTCGCTGTAGTCGGTCATGCGGTCGTTGGCTGCGAACCACATCGGACGGTGTGTTGCCGGGGCGCGGTTGGTTAGCGCTCGCGCCGCTGTGTGTGTCGTCTCATTGTGGTTCGCACTGCGTTCCGACGCGTCGCCGCGTGCGCCGGAAACCACTTGATTCTTACTCTTCTGTCTTGCAGTTTAGTCGCTCGTAGTACGCGCTCGGCCTCCCTGCAGACTTGGCCTTTGGCGAAATTTCGCACCGCCTGTCTCGAGTCACTCAGCACCGTGTAGCAGTCTGCGTCGGGCGATAGCCAGGGCGATGGCCACCTCCTCCGCTTGTTCCGCTCCGGCGCTTCTCACGCTCGCTGCCGTCCTCGTGGCGCCGGTCGAAGCCTCTATGACGACCGCTGCGAAGGCGTTCCGTTGGTATTCGGCCGCGTCCACGTACCGCGCGTGCTCGTCGTTGGCGTGCAGGTCGATGAGAGCCTTGGCCCTCGCCGCTCTTCTTCCCTTGTTATACTCGGGGTTCATGTTCTTGGGTATGGGGTCGATTCTGGTCTGGCGTCGGACCTCTCCGGGGACGGGGAGCTTCGTCTCCGCCTCGTTCGAGTGTCCTATTCCCAGGTCGTCCAGTATCTTCCTCCCGGCTTTTGTCGTGGACAGCCGCTCCAGTTGAGAGGCCCGTTGCGCTTCGGCTATTTCTTCGAGCGTGTTGTGCATCCCGAGTTGTAAGAGGCGGGTCGTGCTCGTGGACTCGAACAGGCCCAGCGCCGCCTTGTACGCTCTCCTGATGATTACATTAATTTTGTTGCGTTCGTGTTGCAGCCATCTGTGGTAGGCTGCAACGTATGCGACGTGGCTGATGATGAAGGATTGGACGAGCGTGATTAGGCTCTCCTCTCTCATGCCAGCCTTCCGGGAAGTGACTCTTTTGAGGAGTCGCATAGCGTTGGCCGCTTTTGCCGTGAGACGGGCGATGGTTTCCCCGTTTCTTCCATGCTTTTCGATGACCATGCCTAGGATCCTGATTTTGCTGACCTCGGGGATCACGTTGCCGGATTTGGTTACCATTCTGATTTTTTCGCATTCGCGGTGTCTGGTCTTGCATCTGCCATTGTTGGTAGGTGGGAGTATTAGGAGCTCCGATTTGCTCGGCGAACATCTCAAGCCGGTGCCTTCCGGGTGGTCTTCTATCGCGTCGACGGCGGCTTGCAGAGCGCCCTCGATGTGGGCGTCGCTGCCGCCGGTCACCCACAGTGTGATATCGCCCGCGTAGATGGTGTGCTTGACGTCTTCGATGTCCGCGAGCTTCTCGGCCACTCCGATCATTACCAGGTTGAACAGCATCGGCGAAATGACCGATCCCTGCGGTGTGCCGGTGCTCCCGAGCTTCTTCTCTTGCGTTTGTAGGTCGCTTGCTCGTAGCTCGGCGGTCCTGTCCGTGAGGAAGTCTTTGATGTAGTTGAAGGATCTTTCGCCCATGTTGAGCTTAGAGACTTGGGACAGAATCGCCGAGTGTTTCACATCATCAAAGGCGCTCTTTAGGTCGAGACCCAGGATTGCCTTGTCGCGGGCGCTGCCGCCATTGTCTATGATTTGGTATTTATCTGCAGCATCGCGCCCTGCGTGCTGAGGTGCTGTTTGAAGCCGATCACCGTGGCCGGATACAGCCCTTCTCGTTCCAGGTAGTCTTGCCACCTGTTGAGCAGGACGTGCTCCAGCACCTTGCCCACGCAGGACGTGAGCGGGATGGGCCGAAGGTTGTCCGTGTCCGGTGCCTTCCCCGGCTTGGGTATCAGGATAGTCTTGGCTGTCTTGCACTGCTTTGGTAGCGCGGCCGCTCTCCAGCACTTGTTGAAGTATTTTGCGAGGTTCTAAATCGAGCCGTCGTCGAGGTTCTTGAGCGCCTTGTTCGTGACGAGGTCCGGCCCAGCTGCCGACCGGCTGTTGAGGGCGTGCAGGGCCGCGCGGACCTCCACGACGTCGATGTCACGATCGAGCTTCGCGTTGGGTAGGCCGCCGTACGGCGCGTGTTGTTCGATGGGTGTAGTGGGCAGGTATTTGTCCTTGATGCGCCTGGTGACTTCATCGGCGCCGTGTACCGAGACCGCCCGATGTATGAGCTTGGCGAGTCTGTCCCTTTGGTGCGACTTGGTCTTGGTTTCGTCGAGCAGGTGCCGCAGCAGGTTGCACGTCTTCCCGCTATGCATCTGCCCGTCTGCCGCGTTGCAGATCTCGATCCACTGTTGCGTGCATAGAGCGCGGCAGTGCTCCTCGATCGCTCGGTTGACCTCCGCCACCTTCTTTCTGAGTCTGCGGTTGAGCCGTTGGTTCTTCCAGCGACTGAGTATTGACTGCTTTGGCTTCGATGAGATGCGCTAGCCGGCTGCCTACTTTATCAATCGCAGCGCCCGTTTCAATTTCTTTCGTCGCGTCGCGTACGCTCTTGGTAATTTCGGCCGTCCACGTCTCTATGTCTTCGATCTCGCCGTCAGCGTCTGTCTTCTGGCTTCTGGCGTCTCGGATGGAATCCCAATCTACCCATCTGTGTGTTTTGATGCTGGTGTCGTTGTGTTCCGGTATGCTGATTTCCACGACGGTGTGGTCGCTGCCGAGGTCGGTTCCCGTGTTTCGCCAGGTGATCGAAAATCTGTGTCCTTCGCAGAGGGTCCCTTGCACGTTACAGAATATTAATCTTATCACAGTCGTAACGTCTCTTCGGTGGAAGTGCAATCCGAATACCTGATCACAAAGGTGAAGCTGAAGATGCATCCGAAGATACCCTCTCATCGAAGACTACGTGCTGCGACAACGCCAAGTGCAGCAGCGGAGGCCTCAAATCCAAGAGCGTGGTTGAGACATCGGCAGAACATCGTCCCAAAGGGGAACGTGAACGGCGAAGATGAACGAAATGCTGGCGGCAGCTGCAAGCCAGTACCGCACTTCGAGTCGAAGGCAGCAAATGGACGCCACGCAACCATGGGTTCCCCTCGCCGCAAGGAATCAACGCGTCTGCAACCAAACTGTGGACTGGATCAGGCCTCAAGTCGATCGCCGAAAAGTTTTGTCAACCGGAACGCACTCGCCCAGCATGTCCAGCACGACCAGCTGCAGCCAAGAAAGCCAGCGCCAGCAGGGGGTGAGTGCGCACCGAGACCATTACTAACGTGGAAGCAACCCCCACGACAACAGCCGCAAGCTGGACGAAACTCGACATCGCCTAGTCAGCAAAAAAACTCGCCACTTAAGGAGCGCGACATGCCATCGAACAACATCGCTTCCTACGGCATCCGAGCTTTTCCTGGCAACCCGCGAACGAGTGCGTTTCCTGGATCATCCCAGCTGAGCACGAGGCAGTGCCCAAACGACTCTCCGCACCACCAATACCTCTCTGCCCGAGAGCCTTTTAGTCCCGTTGAGGCTGCACCAGAACCCACCAGCATCAGTTGGGCTGAGGCACCGATGTCTATTGGCACGGGTTATCGCGATGGAACCGAAGCCCCGTATGGACTGTCTCCAAAGATCCAGTACTGGCGCATGGACTCTGAGATGCCCGCGAAGTGGCCTCGCGGATTCAACACGTTTTTTCTCATGCCGCCAGTTGGGTACAAGTACAACGCAGGTTGGGGCATGCAGACCGAAAAGCTGGCTGCCGAGTACGAGGCCGCAGTAGGCTCCCTACGCAAGGGCGCATGGAAACAGCCTTCGCAGGACACGAAGCTTCCGGTGGGCCTGTGCGTGTTTCTGATTGCCCTGTGCGGGCTTGCGTTCGCTGCTTTGTGGTTGGGATTTGGCCAGCGACGAGGCAATGTCGATGACGCGGCGGCGGATAACTTCACAGCCTGGGGGTACTGGACCCTGCCGCTGCTGGCGCCCACAAGAAAGGCGTCGACAGCGCGCTTTACCGCCCCTGAATGTTCGGTGGAGGACACCTCTACCAACGACATGCAAGGCCGTAGTGTAGAGAACGAGGAGACGACTGGACCTTGATCCTTTCTTGAACTGGACTGATGAGCCGGATAATTTAGCACTTACTTTATACGAGCAAAACGTGCTGCATTATTACCGCATAAGCTTAAGTCATGATTTTAATTTGTTTTTCTGCACGCATCTCGGCAACAGACCATGACATAGCGTCGGCCTATCGGCCTTCCCTGCTGAAAAAAAGTTCTATGATGCAATAACCTCATAGATCATTCATCATAGAATATCATACAATCTGTATGACATATCATACAATCTGTATGATATATAATACAATTCGTATGATATATCATACAGATTGTATGATAATCTATGGTGAATGATCTATGAGGTTATTGCATCATAGAACTTTTTTTCAGCAGGGTTATATGCTTGTAATAAAATGTCGAGGCAAATTCTGGTCCTTTCTTAGAGGAATCATATGTGGGAAAGAGCAATCGTTTATAGACCAGCCGCCGCGGTGGCTCAGTGGTCGCGTTGCTCGGCTGCTGACCCGAAAGACGCGGGTTCGATCCCGGCCGCGGTGATTGAATTTCTTTGGAGGAGAATTCTAGAGGCCCTTGTACTGTGCGATGACAGTTCACGTTAAAGAACCCCAGGTGGTTATTGCGGAGCCCTCCACTACGGCGTCTCACATAGCCTTAGTCGCTTTTGGACGTTAAACCCCATAAACCAACCAATCTTTACAGACCTGTAGTATCGGCCGAGGCGGCCGTACGAAGAAACAAGCCTCCACGTTAACTGAGACCAAAGACGCAATTTATTGGACGGGCACAAGTATTTGTAAAGAACAAACACGTGACACAAAGAGCCGAGCGACAAGTACACAAACACAAACAATCCATCAGTTCGAAACCAAAACAATAACCGATGGATACAAAATTCTCCCTTCCTTGAGGGAAAAAAAATTGTGTAAACTCATAATGGAAATAAGAAAATTTTGAAAAACATTCTAGCAGTCACAAGAATTTCACATTCCAAAATACAAACAATACGAAAATTCGTACACACAGAATGTGCACATTCTTGCAATGTGCACATGTGCACAGAATGTGAACATAACACACAAGATGTGCTTCAAATAATACGATGCAGCGACAAACTTTGCCGAAGGTGTTTTTTTTTAAACCCGGAAAACTATAGCAAAGCTCCAGATGCATCTTAGCATTCGAAGACGGGAGATTTGGGATACACATTTAGTGCACGATAGCAAAGCTTATTTTCACTAATAATAGTTATTTGATACACTCAGATATTAACGTTAAGTGTACTTCATACACAAAACTACAGTAAAACTGCAGCTAAAGTCTTCACAAATGAAGCAACTACATGTAAAACGCGTCTATACAAAAGGACATTGCATATCAATTTATGATTCCCCTTCCTCTTAAGAAATGTATACAGGTGTGGTGCAATAAAAAGTGTAACTACCTCCGCCAACAAATTCACGAAGTTCTTTTTAATGGTTCAATGCTTTAAAGAAAAAAATCGCGATCTGGCATGTTGTATAAGAAATGCCTATAATAATATGATCAGGAGGGCAATATCTGGTTTAATGCTGCATTTTGAAAACAAATATGCTGGAAGAACTTCATGTACTTATAGCAAAAGTGGTTAGTAATTGGTGGCTTGTTAAGAAGGATTAAAAAGCAAAATTAAAGAATGAATGTGGGCTAGTTGGTGCTTTTGATTCACTGACTGCGACATATTACTAGCGCTAAAAAACACACCAAGAACAGCGAGCAGAAATACACAGGACAGACGCTAGACTTTACTTCCCGTTTATGGCACGCGTAAATGAAGTAATCACTATGCGCATCTGAGCATGCTCGAGATAAATGACTTTTCTTTGATTACCAAGATCGCAGGCTATCAATCGAACCACACAGAGCACAACGTGGCACGGCGAAAAAAACACAAAAACATAGGCCATGGATAACCAGAGATATTATTCACATGAAGCGTAGATCAAAGAGATTACGTAAGAAAAATGGTCATAGTACCGTCGTGTAGGAAGTAGGCGAAAGACTGAAAACTGCTCTGTCAGCTTCGAAGCAATGATTTTTTGATCAAACATTAATTGACTATCTGAAAGCTTCTCCCCAAAAATTCTGGCGTTTTCTAGGCAAAAAGGATCACACTATAAATCAGATCGCATCGGACACAAAAAATTTGACTGGTAAGTCAAAGATAGCGGACGGCTTTAATATTTTTTTTTCAAACAGTGTTGATGAGGTCTGCTTGGAAGTGGTGATGGCGGCAGGGATCCTGCCCGTGCTAGTACATGTTACATGGACAGCATCTCGTTCAGACAGGAGGGGTTTTTCAGCTATTACTGACTTCTGATGCGAAGAAGCCTAGCGGTCCTGATAGTTTACCAACATGATTCCTGAAAAGATATACCGAATGAGTGTTTTCCCACCTCGTTCGCATAGTTGAAAAATCGCTACTAACTCATTTCTTGGCGCAAGAGTGCCGCTGCGCTGCCGTTATTTCTATATTCAAAAAAGGTAATCGCTTGCTGACTACCTCTTGATTCTACAGCATTCCACAGCGTCCCGTAATCTGGACGAAAACACGGACCCTGTTGGCCAACAACGTTTTTAGGTCCGGAGAATGGTTGGTCTCCGTTGAAACGAGCTACGAGTCGACGGACTTTAACATAGTCACCAACTCGGAAAGGAGGGGGTTTGACCCCTCTGCGCTGGTCCGTGTACGTCTTGGAATATGCTTGTTTATTTTTGTACTCTCTCCCGCAACTTCTCTTTAGCTTCATAAGGATTTTGCTGGAATAACGAAGCCGCAGAAGGAAATCCAGTGATATCCAATTGGGTTCGGTGAGCTCTGCCATGCATCAAAACTAAAGTATCTATCCCGGTGGTAGCATGAGGAGTGGACCTATAGATACCAAGATATTCTGTAACTGTTGTCTTGAGAGGACGACGCCCAAGCGGAGCATTTTGTACAAAAGATTCGAAAGTGCGGTTAAATCTTTCAATCTTCCCATTTGCTTGAGGGTAGTATACGGAAGAATAGGTTAACACCCCTGCTCTCAAGGAATACAGCAAATTCTCATGCGATGGATTGAGGGCCTTGATGAGTGCAATCTTTGCTGGATATCCTTCTGGGCCAACACTTCCAGAAGGAACTTATTTACTAATGTAGTAGTCACGTGAGTTGTAAATTTAATTTCAGGCCATTCGGATTAGTAATCAATCATGGTGGTAGCATATCGACAGTTTGACGGAGCTCTCTGATATGGACCAACAATGTCGAGGGCCACCTTTTGCCAAGGACGTTGAGGAAATGTAATTCGCTGCAATGTAGATATAACTATTTTTGCCAAATTTTCAGTTTCAACACAAACTGGACATTTTTTTATTTTTCCTCGATTTGTTTCTCCACGGCTGGCCACGAAAACGTCTCTTTCAGCTTAGCCTTGGTGCGGACAATACTTTGGTGAGTTTCGTGCGCAATTAGCTGAATAGTGAGTGAGGCTGAAACTACTCGTCGATCAGTCCGATACAATATGTCCTGAATTACAGAGAATTCGTCTCTGAGATGACAGAATGGCCAAAATTCAGAAGACAATTTATGAGCCGGCGGCCAAGAGGAAATTACATATTGTTGAGCTTTCTTATTGCAAGGGTCTTTTGTCAGTGCAGCTCTGAACTGTGTCTCAGACTCATGTTGGCTCAGTATAAGCAAGTACCTCTTCTGTGTTACCTATTTAATAATTATAAATGGTTACTGGCAACCGACACAAAGCGTTTTCTACTTGGTTGTTAGATCCATTCTGATATTGTACAACAAAATTGTAGCACTACAGTCCGCTATACCATCTGCCGATTCGAACGGGTCGTCGTTCGGTGCCCCGACTGGACAACATTGAAATGAAACCTTTATGATGATCTGTTCGAAGAGTAAACGGACGGCCCCACAAGTAAGCATGCCAATGCTCGCAAGCCCACAGACAGGCCAAAGCCTCTCATTTGCCTATTAAATACCTTGTTTCGGTGGAAGACAGCATCCTGGATGCAAACGCTATTCTGTAGTTCTTTTGGACCCTCTTTTCGCAGGACAGCTCCTAAACTTACTCCGAAAGCATCAGCAGCAACGGTAGTAGGCAGCAAAGGAGCAAACATCTGAAAAATGGGCGCCGATACAAGGATAAGTTTCACTTTGTTGAAACCCTCACAAACTTCATCCGTCCATATGGAAGGGCTATTTTTTCTAAGAAGAACCCTCATAGGCTCCACCACGGTGGCCAAGGAAGGAATGAATTTAGCATAGTATTCAATCAGACACACAAAAGATTCTAACTGAGCCACATTCTGCGGCGTTGAAGTCTTAATGACAGCGTCCACGGCATCGCGTGCAGCAGACATGTCTTGCGGGGTGACCATTTGGCCAAGGAAAATCAACTCATGAGCACAGAAGACACACTTCTCATTAAGTTCAAGGCCTGCATCTCCGATGCGGTTCAGGACTGAACGAAGATTAGTATTATGTTCACTCTCATATTTGCCATAAACAATGATATCATCAATATAGAATAATACCCCTGGACTGACTTTCATAATCTGAGCCCTGATTTGCTGAAATGCCGAAGGCGCTGACGCCAAGCCAAAACAAACTATTTTGAAACGAAAAAGACCGTCATGTGTGATGAAGGGAGTGAAGTCACGGCTATCTGGATGCAAAGGACTCTGGTGGTAAGCGGAAGCTAAATCCAGCTTGGAGAAAGGAGTACCACTAAACAAGGCATGAAGAAGTTCCTGTGTACGAGGAAGGGGGAAAACATCAAGGTTGCTAGCCTTATTGACTTCTTTCAATTCATCACATACGCTAATGTTTCTATTGGCCTTGTAGATAATTACAATAGGTGAAATCCACTCAGAAGCATTAATCCGTTCTGTGATGTCATCCCTTTCAAGACGCTGCAGCTCTTCGGCCACCTTTGGACGGCGAGCGGCAGCCGGCGCAACTTGGCCGCAACAAGTTGGACTGCAGGTCGAGCCTTTGCTTTATGGACATAATCCTTAGCAAGTCCCACTTCATCCAAGAAGAGTTTTGGAAACTCTTTTACAATCGCCCAAGGAATCCTGTCAGCTGTACTTGCAACCATCTGCAAACATTGCAAAGTTGCACCAACAATGAAAAGATTAAGGGCCCGTATGACATCTAAATGAATGAGAGTAGTCCCCTCAACATCATAATGGAGGGAAGCAGTTCTCTCGTGAGGTTGCTCGGGAAGAGCAACATGGGTCGCCCAAGCGTTACCGGTGGCTATGACAGAAACAGCCGCCTGCCAGAGCAATGGCGCTTCGCTTAACCACTGCGTTGGTATTGGCACGAGGACTAGCAGCGATCTATGAATGTTAAGTGCAGAATGACCAATTCGGCAGATATGGGCGTTAACCCACTAAAGATATCGCATCATACCCTTGCGGTGCAGCTTGAGTGTCCCCTCCAACTGAAGAATGAACATCTTATTTCGCACGTCTACTCAGATTAACTACATTAAACCCTATTTCCTTGCAAATTTCCACAGGCCCTTTACTCTGAGCATCTCTTGGCCTAATTGCGGATTAGCTGTGTCAATCACAACCTCACCTTTGACCATAAAGTCACTTAAGGTTCCAAAATTGCAGCTCCGTGCTATCCCCTTCATGTCACGTGAAAAATGCTCGGAAGGCTCACCCTCGGCCTGCTTTCTTGACCGGATAATATACCGTTAGTACACTTCGTTCTGCTACTCTTAGAAGTACTCCTCTAACATCTTAGTGACTGTATAATAATCTTTCTTGCTTTCGTTCTCCGAAAAGAAATACGTCTAGGGCGTCCTCCCTGGAAACGGTGAGCAGAAGTGCGGTCTTAGCTGCTTCCGACCGTGGTTCTGTCGTCGACTCTGTTTCCTGCAGGAACAGATCGAACCTTTGCTTAAACAGGTTCCAGTTCTGCCCGGTGCTTCCGGTCAGCACGAGTGGGTGTGTTGGCTTCCCTAAATCCATCGTGCCAGTATACGGCGATGCCTTTCCTGCTTGCGCGTTTACTGCTTGCGTGAACACAATCCAACTTCTGACACCAACTTCCGGCGTCCAACAACGAACACGCAACGTGAAAGCAACAAGAATAAACATTTGTTCGGGACGGCTTATCGATATACATGGTGTCCCAGCTAAATGTAACGGAGCTTGTAAAAAAGACGATGTTCCCTAGCCCAGCGAGACCTACTGAGGGTTGTTGACAGTCGCGTGTCCTAGTATGCGGTAGTTTTTCATTATACAAAAATAATTATTAGCAGAACTAATTAGCTAACTTTTTAATTATTGCCTTCAAGAAGAAAGTGTCAATGCAGGAGTTGTAGATCCCGTAGAAAAATAACCGTTCGTCGTGTTTACAACCAAGTACCACTGATACAGCTTCTTTTATTTGTCTTAAAAGAAAGCCCGCGAAATTCAAAACGAGCCACATGATAGGGAAGCAGTTTCAGCGCTCCCTAACGACCGGTCAAGCAACGACATCCGCTTATGTTTGCAACGTTGTCCCGAACAGGGTTTGGTGTTTTGAGGTGGTGGCGAGATATGCGCAAGGAACTGCTTATGCTTACGCTTAAGCGGGCGCTGCTTTTCAGGGAAGTGAAGCGCGGTTCGCATGGAACTCTTTTCACGCGAAACCTCGCCTCGAGTGATAGGCCTGCGGCCGTGCCGCTGAACTTGTACCGCCACGCGATGAAGAAGCGGTCGCCCTGGCACCCATGCGAGAGTTGCTGGCGTATATCTCCCAACCATCGCAAAACGCCGAACCCCGTCCGGGACAGCGTTGCAAAGATAAACGAATGTCGTTGCTTGACCGGTCATCTGGGAGCGCTGAAACTGCTTCCCTACCACGTGGTCCTTTTTTGTATTTCGTGGGCTTTCTTTTAAGGCAAATAAAAGAAGCTGTATCAGTGGTAGTTGGTTGCAAACACGGCAACCAGTTATTTTTCTATCTGATCTAACATTCCTGCATTGACACTTCCTTCCTGAAGGCAATAATTCAAAAGTTAACTAATTAGCCTCTGCTAATTAATTACGTTTGCATAATAAAAAAATACTGCAGACTAGGACACGCGACTGGCAACAACCCTCCTTTGGTCTCGCAGGGCTAGGGCACTTCGTCTTTTATAAAAGCTTGGTTACATTTAGCTTGGACACCCTGTATATAGCGCACAGGCGACTGCATGATAACCTGACATGTTTACGCAAAAGGCGTACTGGCGCTAAAAAACGAAGACAACACACACAACAGGACAGGTCCTGTTGTGTGTGTTGTCTTCGCTTTTTAGCGCCAGTACGCCTTTTGCGTAAACATGTCATGCTACAACCAACTAGCTCAAATCAAAGTATTGCTGGCATGATAACCGCCACGTGGTACATAGATCATGATAGGCAAAGGGCACGTACAAAGACCCCATGCGTGACTGATACGATACGTACACAACTAGACATCTATTCGGGTCATGCAGCGGGTGGTTAGATGTTTCCCCGAGGGTGTCTCAAGGTAACGACACGGACGCATTGGAGATACCTCAAAGTGTGCAGTTGTCACTTCTGGTCTGGTGACGTGTCTTTCGTTCTGGCGATGTCACTTGCGGTCCTGGAAGTTGTGTGACCGACGAAAAAGTTTTGTCCCGACGAGGCATCCAACGCAATCGTATTGAAACGCCGCCATCAATGCAGCACAGCCATTCTTTACAGCAGAAGGGCAGGCAGGGGCTCTGAACGACTGCTCTTCATTCATCTGCCGCAACTTGAATGCCCGGCAGGAATGTGCATGAAAAGAGCAGAGTATATTGCAGCGGCGTGCACCTGCAAAGCCGTCACCAAAACACATCTCAACTGCTGCGTTAACAGCAGGTGTCGAAATTTTATCTGCGAGCACATGTACCGGTTTCAGTCGCAGGAGATCTGGACTGACCCTCGTGTGAAACTTTTTGGTATTCCCACATGAAAAAAATTATTAAATGTTTACAAAATAAAACATGACATTTTTGGTTACAGCATGCGCTTCAAAAATTTATAACAATTGCGCCATTGCTGTCAGTATAACCTTCGTAGCCGTACTGAAAGTATTTAACTGCTTTTATTATTGTTGCTGTTGGACTCATACAAATGGCGCAAATCCACAAGTAGGATTAGCCATGACTAGGCGATGACTACCACTTTTGTAGATTTAATACGGCAGAAAGGAGATCTTATCCAAAATGTTAGCCACTCGGATTCCGTGGCAGAGATGGCTGAGGGCCTAATAAACTTGAATTCTGGAGAGGTAAGGAACAATAGCAAAGAAAAACAGAGACAGGAGTAGCTAAAAGGAGAACACAGAAATAAATGAATGCAAGGGGTATAAAGAAAGATTGTGATGGAAGATGTTTTGATTCTAAGAGAAAATTTTGAATGACGGAGATAGCATTCCCATTGGTAAGTCATAGCAAACAAGCGCCAAGGGGTAGAACAACCGCAGAAGTCGGGCGCAAACTAAATTTCTAGAACTTCTAACCGTCGCCTCATCAGCGACGTGTAGCGCAGACAAAAAGAAGAAAGTGATCTGTTGTTCATGGCTCAGCGCAATACGGACACAATGGGGAGATCGCGAGACCGTCCTGTAGAGGAAAAAATTTAGCTGCGGCGCACGACAACCTAATCGCGTGAAGGAAACTTGAAGCCTGCGAGATCGCCAAGCTTTACTCCCTTTAGGTAACAGAAGGTATTGAAAATCATCCAAGGAAGTGAGCGCTGATGCGCGAAACTCTCGTTACAGTATACGTGCGGAAACGTGGCACCGCAATATGTGTCGCGATCAGTAGCGATTGCAACTTGTAAGCGAAAGGTCATCCAGTAGTCTTTCAATATACAGTTCAACAGAGGGAAAACATTAATTTGGCATTGCGTGGATAAATAGCATCGAAGGTGGTGTCCACGAACGAGGTGATGGACTGCAGCAGAACAGCTTCAGGAATTCGCACATTTAGTGGCCCAAGGAAGGAATCAACTGAAGAGATTTGGAAATTTGAAAACGAGACTATCCGGCGCCAAAGAATTCCTCGGATGACCAAAAATATAAACAGAGACACATGCTGCTCCGAATCGCATAACTTTAAGAACGTTTGGGCGTGCGGAGGGCGAAACGTGGCGGCAAGCGATGGCACCCGCGCGCCAGTATACAAAACATTGTTGGCCACATATTTAAGGAGTCCCAAACAGAGGCGCAGTGCTTCTCTCTCTAAGGGCAGAAGAGGGCGCAGTTTGTATGCAGCCGCTCCAGATAACAGATCGCAGCCAAATTCTAAGATAGGGCGGATGTACATTTTATGAAACATCAGAAGAGCGTGTCGGCGGATACCGCAGCGGGGCCTGCTCAGCCTGTGCAGCAATCCGACCGCCCGAAAACCTTTCGCAGCAACCTGATCTATGTGCGTCCGCCAAGAGAGAGAGAGGTCATATGCAACCCCGAGATACTGTACAGAGCATACATATGGAATCGCGTGATGTCGGTAAGCAAGAGATATGCTACCTCATGAGAAATCGGGAAAACAGCGAACACTTTTTTACATGAGGAAGTAAGTGGATAATCGGATAACCATCGGTCAAGGCCATTTTAATATGACTGTAATACCTACAAAGGGAATGGAAGTTACTCGCAGCAGTAAAGAAACCTATATTGTCTGCATACACGTCTGTAGTCGCATCAGAAGTCGGAATAGAACTGAGCAAAACACTGAAAAGCACGGGGGAGAGTACTGCACTTAGGGGCACACCTTTAGACTGACGAAATTTGGTTGAAGATAAACCGTGTTGAGAACAATAAAATTTCCTGTCGGCCAGGAATGCTGACACCCATGCCACAAAGTGACTTGCCAAGCCTAGTTCTGGTGGTCGGGAAGCAGGGGCCCATGTTCTACACGGTATTATGCTTTACTGTTGCCAATAGCAGCAAGAGCAGCATATTGATTACGGCCACGAGCTAACCTTATGCAGCTGTCTCGGTCGGTATGCGCACATCATATAAAGCATCCAGCCTAAAACCTAAAACCAATCTGAGAGGGGTTTACAGCCCCTTTTCGGTAATGAAGGGCATCACTCTGTCAAACAGCACACCTTCTATTAGTTTCGCTGGATTCGAGGTCAAAGAAATCGGTCTAATGCTGCCTAAGACAAACCCTTCGCCTTGCTATTTAAGCGCTGGGGCAAGTTTTGAAAGGCGCCAGGCGTTCGGAATCCATAGGGTTCTTCCCCGCAGGGGGGCGTCTGCAGCATGCAGACGTTGGTGAGTGGCGACACCACGGGGTTAACCAGAGCATCCGCAGGGACATCCCCGCAGGGGGATGATGGTGAACAATGCGTCACCACGGACCCGAGCACCCGCGCTTAGCCGTGCGTGGCATCGCCGTGTCCGGGGAAAAGATGATCCTTGTGGTTGAGCCGATGCCGAGCCTTTGGACCTTTAAGGCCCCTCGGCGGAGGAAACACACCACTTTGACCCCAGCTTCCTGTAGACGGCACCTCCGGCCTGACCCGACCGGGGAAATCGGCAGTCGCCTTTTCCTATCCTCCTCTCTATCTTTCACTTTCCTATCTCCTTCCTTACAACTTTCCTGTATCCTCCTCCCTTTTTGGTTTTTTCCTTTTTTCCTGGCGACGAGGGTTAACCTTAAGTGACCAACTACCCTGAGTTGAGTCATATTGGGTTATAGTTGAGGTGTACAGCTGGCGTGGGCAGGACTTGCTTGCAAGTTCCTGTCCCGTCCCCCTGTTGGGCTCCATGGTGGGTGGCTGGCACCATGACCGAAAAACCTCAATTTTTTATGGCTCTCCCCCCTTTCAAAACCTGGTCGCTCTCTCAAGAGAGGGTGGACCGAAACAGATTACTTTTTTCAAAACAGAAAAGTATCCTTTCCAAAATTTCATATCATTCATAGCAAAGCAGAAGAAACGCAAGTAAGGATAATATCCCCATTCCAGGTCTCAAAACGCTTGACGGATGCCTTAGGCCTTGGCTACAAGGTGTCAAAAATGGTCAGTGGTGACTTACTTCTTGAACTGCGCGACAGCAAACAACACTCAAAAGTCGCAACAATTGTATCCATTGGGGGTATCCCTGTCTCTGTGACCCCACATCGGTCTCTGAATACTGTACGAGGCGTCATCTCTGAAATAGATTTTGTCCACCTTTCTGAAAAGGAAATACTCGAAGGACTTACTGACCAAGAAGTGATAGATGTCCACCGGATCAAGATCCGGAAGGATAACAAAGAATTGGACACCAAACACCTGATCTTGACATTCAACATGAGGACATTACCCGAATCCATTGAAGTGGGCTACCTGAAAATAAATGTAAGACCGTATATTCCCAACCCACGCAGATGTTTCAACTGCCACACTGTAAACACAAATAAACCCAAATAGGAGTATAAATGGCTAGTGTCCGCCTTTAAACTCCTTATTGAAAATTGCGCAATCGACTTTAAGTAGTAAAAAAGAGGAAATCCTCCTTTTTTACTGCCGTCGCGAAATCGAGGAGTAAAATAAAGCATTTACATGATTTTACTACTTTTCCAAGCAGGAGTATGTCGGCTTCAATACTCCTTCAGGCCCTTTATGCACTCCTTAGTGTCTGCCCGCCGCCTAGTGGCAGCTGCCGGTTCGCTGCACTTGCAGGTGACGACGCCGGCTCTGTCGTCGCTGCCTGCTCGCCTCTGCTTTTGCTGCTTCACGCACGTTTGTCATGTTACAAGACACCGGATCGCCGCAACCTCGCGCACCAATGTGCGCCACGGACAGTGCCTGTGAAGCCCCCAGTGTATTCGGAGAACGCTTGGTGTTGCATCGCCTGCGACGGCAGTCTGCGAGAGGCTTAGCCAGCCGAGCTCAGCCTAGCCAACATGGCGGTGTGTGACGCGTCGACCTCCCCGAAGCCGCCAGTTTGCCACCCGCTCCTTTGCGCGCTCTTGTCGTGACGTAAGACTGGACATCATCGACCTTAGCAGCAACGTGCTGCAATGAACGTCTCACTCAAGCCAGCAATATGTGCAGAAGCAGCGGCTAGTCATTCATTGTCTACGCAGCATACAAGTGTTGGATGCTGCCGTTTCGCCGCGCCGACATGGCAGTGTGTGTGGGACGCACCAGTTTTCTCGACATCGTCGGCCCCTCGTTCTTTCGCTGTATTGCAAGAATACTAAAGACCGGATTATCATCGTCGTGTGTACTGGTAAGCAGTATTAAACTCTCCTTTGATGCCATAGACGCGCATGCACTTAACGCCGCTCCCTTTTCAGTGTGCGTAGACTTGCTGTGAACCACGGGTGCGCCGAGATGAAAGGCTTAACGAGAACAGCAAAACAGCAAAGGCTTCATTGTGGTCCGGTGGAGCCAACTCACACAGCAGGCATGAAGTAAGTGTCTGAGAAATTTGTTGTTGCATGCGGCTGAAAAAAAGAGTGTGGCACTGCAGTCGTGGCTGTTACGCTAACATGTACAGCTGGAAGTACGGTCAGTTCTTCTAGGGACCAAATTTTCTTCATGCGTTCACGCCCCATGAATATGGAAAAGCTGTACAGGCAATGACAGGTGAAAATGCACAGCCTTGGGGTCTGTGAATTTTTCTCACGTTATTACGAACAGTGCTGAGAACCCTGCCCTAATCGGTTGCTTCCTTTCCTGTGTTTTAAGAGGGCCTTGTTATGCAAACAATGCAAGCGATTTTATTCTTTTCAGTCATAGCACAGGACATGGCGACGCCTTAGCGCTCACGGAGATTAGCTAAACTGTTACATTTTCCGAGTTGGTGGCATCTTAACGTTGCAGCGATTTTCGGCAGCGGACATGAGGTTTCAACCATACTGAACGCTGCCTTTTCTGGATGGTTAGGCGTCTAGTTCCAAAATGTGGTATCTTGTAAGCTCTTCGCATTTGAAAAATGTTAAAAGAAGTTTCCACTTCGCGTGTAGTTTCCGAACACATTCCATTATGTGAAACTCGTGGAGGCAAGCGTTCCGGTTCAGACTGCTGATCCCAGGAAGGCAGCGAAAGAAAAAGAATAAAGCATACGCCAGTGTACAAGACCCCTGCTCGTGCTGGACGTAGTACACTGGCGAAAGCAAGCATTTCCCAGAAAAACTGAAGCAGCACAAAGCGGATGCCAAACAAATGAACAAGGAAGGAAGCGCGGGTTGACAAGACTGACTTCGAGGGAACTATCCTTGCATCAACTGTCTACGATCAGTGACCCGGCGGATGACTAACCGAAGGCTTAAAAAAGGCAAGCTGTGACTCACTCGCAGTCACACCTGCTGAAAGAACCAAGAAGATTCCGAAACATGTTTTTTTTTTTTTGGTTGGCGTTCTTTCCCGAAAGTATATTCCTTTCCCAGCCAGATAGACCTGTGTAGAATGTTTTCTTTTGAACCCTGGCAAGGAATGTGAGGGCAAAGCTTAACAGAAGACAGGTGGCGGCGGGAGGGTGAGTCTGGTGGTAGCTTTCTATTCCTAACAATGCCTGCAATGTCAGTCACCCTTGCACAGAATGACGATGTCCTGAAAATGTGTAGCTGCGGGCTCTCCCATCAAGGAAATTGCATGTAAGCTTCCGCTGCGTGTATGCAAAGCGCTGTCTTTTGTTTGCGTATTCTGATTTCAGTAATTGGTTCTGATATGGTGCCTGATAAGCATGAGGAACCTCTGACAAGTAAAAAAAAATAATATCTCGAGGCCTCTTTTGGTGCAGGAACGCAGCCAAAGGCAGCGCGAATGCGCAAGTGCCTCAGTAAGACCATTTTATTTTTTTCAGTTTTATGCTTTGCGGAAAAATGTTCCCTATCGATGCTGCTTCCCATTCGCCGTATTGCCTTAACGTTTACGAAAGCCGCTCTCTGGAATTTGTGATTCCCTGAAAACCGCGTTTAGCCGCTGTCATCCGACAGGGTACAGGTATGTATTAGCTAGTTGATTACCTACTATTTTCTACTAGCTAATCTTTTGTCATGAAAAACGTTTAAACTTCAATAATACCTACTTTATTGAAAAGTGCACTCTGAACGGTTTTGGGACGTTGACTTCTACACTTGAAGCGCGTCATACTTCAAGCTTAGAGGTGCAATTCCTCTGATGCATTTTTTTTCTAATCTTTCTTTCAGAAGGAGCCTGTATGTTGACAGCGAAGCATTTCAAGGTTCCCTCCTTGCTTTCAAGTGTGGCATCTCTATTTTCATTCCTTTGGGTATTTAAATTATGTACCCAAAGACAGCGTGGGTTAAGGCACTCTTCTTTTCTACAGGGGCCAAGACGTTGGTTCTCTGTAACCGTCGAAAGCAAGCTGCCGAACACATGTCTCAAATGTTTTGTACCCAATAAAATATTGTTTGAAATAAATCACTGTAAGTTCATCGACGCATTTATCCTGGAATATCAAGCTCTAAAATGAGCCTTCCATACGAATACTTTATTTCAAATCGGCTTCCGCATCAAGTGAAGTAATATACTCGTTTGGGAATCATAAATGTAACACTATAGTAAGAAAAATTTCTCCAAAAATTTCCTGTCAAAACTACTTAAAAGGAACAGGCACGTACTCCTGAAATGTACTATAAAAGTAGCTGCAAAGGAGTATATAATACTTCTATTAATTGCCATGCTAACTCCTTTGTGATCACAACTTTACTCCTAAATAAACTCCCGTCTGCAGAGCGGTAACACTTTACTCCTTCTAGCACTCCGAAAGTACCCCTTCAAGCAGAGGAGTAGACGATATACTCCTATTCTGAGGAGTATAAAAACCCGTTTTCGGGAGTGCGCTACGCGATGAGCCATTTACTCCTATCCGGGTGTTTTTCGGTTTGCAGTGCAGAGATTTGGCCACGGCTCACAGACTTGTCGCGGTCGCAAAACTTGCGCAAAATGCTCTTCGAAGGACCACCAATCCGAAGAATGTGTTGCTAACCCACAGTGTGCAAACTGTGAAGGAGACCATGCTGCCTACTCCAGGGCTTGTCCGTCCTGGAAAAAATGAAAGGAAATAATTACTCTCAAGACTACGCAAAACATTTCTTTCAAAGAAGCAAGAAGGCAATACTCTCAGACAAACAAATTCTCCTTCACTGCAAAAACAAACTTCGCTGATGTGGCGCGTGGGCGCGGCGCACCACACCAGGCTTCGGCATCCGTCCAGGTCACACGTAGTGAGCCTGTGGCGGGGCCATCCGCGCCGTCTGGTGGAGTAGCTCACGCTACTCGGCCTACCCCAAAGGAGGGGACGCAGACCCCCGGGTCGGCGGGCCCAAAGACCTCTTCCCACAGGTCGAGGTCAAACTCAAAAATCAATGTACCTCCTGCACGGTCGTCCAGGGCCTCTGCAGAGGCGATGGACACGACCCCAGGCAGCCCCGCGCCGTCCACGTCGGATGGTCGGCGGAGCTCTCTGGATCGATAAAAAAAAGACAGGCCCCGAGTCACGGGACCATAAACAACTTAGTCTAGTTTTTCACGCGGTACAAACACAAAATTAAGATGGCTTTCATAATACAATGGAACTGTAGAGGACTTCTAAACAATTACAGTGACATAAAAGACATACTAGGAGCACACGCTCCTATCGCCTTATGTCTACAAGAGACCAATTTAGGTCCTCGTCACAAGAATTTGCTAAAGAGATATACTGTCTTCCGTCGTGACCGAGAGGGCACGAGCAGACTTCCAGGAGGCGTAGCCATCATTGTGCAACCCGGAGTTCCGGCTCGAGAGCTCACACTGAAAACTAGGTTTGAAGCCATAGCAGCCACTGTAGTTGCTTAGAAAACTATTACATTATGTTGCATATATCTTCAACCACACCTCGAAGTAACACGCCATGAATTAGTAAACCTTCTAGAGCAGTTACCAGAGCCATACGTGGTAGTTGGAGATTTTAATGCGCACTCTTGTTTTTGGGCAGCGAGAAAACAGATAGCAGGGGTCATGTCATTGAGGATTTTATATTATTTAATGATATTTGTTTACTGAACACCGGTAAACCTACTTATAGCTCTTCTAGCTTTGGAAAAATGAGTGTTTTAGATTTGTCTTTAAGCTCTCCATCTGTTTTTAGCGATTTTAAATGGGATGTTTTAGACAACCCCTATGGAAGCGATCATCTGCCTGTGGAAATCAGCCTGTAATCCCCACCATCAGTCATCCCGACAAAACCACGGCGCTGGTAGCTTCATTTAGCATACTGGCAACTTTTTAGAACACAAGCCACTTTAGAAAAAATTGTTTTAGAGAATCTTAATGTCAAAGAAATAAATGAAAAGTTCACAACTTGTATTCCCGCTGCCGCACACTTAGCTATAGCTCAGTCATCAAGAATAGTACTACAGAAACATAAAGTGTGGTGGACTCAAGATTGCAAAGAGGCAAAAAAACTGCAAAACAAAGCTTGGGGTGCATTTCGCAGATACCCTACGCAGGAAAACCTCATTAACTTTAAAAAAAGCAAGAGCTAGGGCTCGATATGTACGTCGAAATGCCGAAAAAACATCATGGCAGAATTATGTTTCTTCAATACACAGCCAAATCACATAAAAAAAAATGTGGGAGCAGGTGCGGAAATTCACAGGAAATTTTACTCCTTTCATATTTCCAATGCTAACAACACCCGGTACTCAAACAACATTAGAAGAGCAGGACAACATACTGGGTGAGCATTTTTCCACAGTTTCAAGCTCATCCAACTACACACACACACACACACGCACACGCGCGCACGCACGCACGCACGCGCACGCGCACGCACACACACGCACACACACACGCACACACACACACACACGCACACACGCGCACACGCACACACGCGCACACGCGCACACGCACGCACACACACACGCACACACACACACACACACACACACACACACACACACACACACACACACACACACACACACACACACACACACACACACACATTCCAAAAGCACAAAACAATAGTAGAAAAACAAAAACTTCCCTTCACAACACACATACATGAAGACTACCATCAACTTATTACAATGCAGGAACTAAACAAAGTACTAACATCTTGTAAAAAGACAGCACCAGGCCCAGACAATATACATTATGCCATGCTTGCCCATCTCTCTGAGAATGCCATAGAGGCTCTCCTAAAATTTTTCAATAAAATATGGATGAGTGGAGAAATCCCCCAAGCATGGAAAGAAGCCATTATAGTACCCTTCCTAAAATCTGGCAAACCACCGACTAGTCCCACCAGTTACAGGCCAATAGCACTCACTAGCTGTATAGCAAAATCATTCGAAAGCATTCTAAACATCAGATTAACCTTCATACTTCAGTCCCGGCAACTTTTAGATATACACCAATGCGGGTTTAAAAAGACATCTTCCACAACCGATCACCTTGTTCGCTTTGAAAATACACTACGGGAAGCGTTCATCCACAACCAACACTGCATCGGGGTCTTCTTCGACCTTGAGAAGGCTTACGATACCACGTGGAGGTTCGGTATCCTCCGTGACCTAGCGGACCTAGGTATCCACGGCAGGATGCTGAGCTGTTTGAGCAACTTCCTAACTAACCGCACGTTCAGAGTTCGCCTAGGCGCAACCATCTCCAACACGTTTATTCAAGAAACTGGCGTACCCCAGGGGTGCATCCTCAGCACGACCTTATTCATCATCAAAATGAACTCCATAGGAAAAGTAATCCCAAAATCCATAATGTACTCAGTTTACGTAGACGACCTCAAAATAGTATGCACGTCTTCAAGCATACCTACCTGTGAGCGACATATACAAATAACAATAAAGAAACTGGCTACCTGGGCAGATAGAAACGGATTTAGATTTTCACCTCAGAAAACAGTAGCGGTTCTGTTCTCTTTGACACAAGGCCTACAGGCCGACCCCACACTATATTTAAACCAAACCCCATTACCTGTCAAACAAGAGGGATAACTAGGGATAACTTTCGATAAAAACCTCACTTTCTTACCACATATAAATAGCTTAAAGAAAAAAGCTTCCCAGGCCCTCAATGTGCTGAAAATACTGTAAAGAAAACGCTGGGGGTCTGATAGGGCATGCCTCTTACATATATATCGTTCCCTGGTTCGCTCTAAGTTAGACCATGGGTGCATAGTATATGGCTCAGCAAGACCGTCCTACATAAAACGACTGGATCCTGTCCACAATCTTGGTTTAAGGTTGTCTTCCGGTGCTTACAGAACTTCCCCAATAGCAAGTGTGTATGTGGAAACTAATGAACCTGCCTTAGAAGATCGAAGAACTGCACTAACTTGTACATACATCCTCAAAATCCTTTCTCAGCCCAAACATCTCTGTTACCCAATTATCACGAAATGCCCATCCCGAATACTCTTCAACAACAAGCCTCACGCGATTAAGCCGTTGCTCTTGCGCTTCGAAGAAAAATGCCAAGCTCTGAACAAACGAAATGAAATTAAAAATATTGCCCCAAGACACGAAGCGCTACCACCTTGGTACACTCTCCCCACAGTGTGTGACGTCACACTAACACGCCTCAGGAAAACCTGTGCACCACACGACCATATAATACAAGAATATCTAGCACTACAACAAAAATACAGAAATTATACTGCATTTTATACTGATGGGTCAGAAACTCATGCTCATGTAGGAAGCGCAGTAATACAAGGAAAAAATAAAAATGCAGTACGACTGCCCTTATGCGCTACAGTTTTCACCGCTGAGTGTTAGGCCATTTGTGCTGCGGTACAAAAATAGCAAATGAAAACATCAATAACAGTATCATTTGTACAGATTCACTGAGCGTCCTTACAGCATTAAACTCCAAAAATGCCACAGAGCCACTGATAGGAACCATCATACACAATATAGTAAAGGTCACAACACAAAAACATGTTATAAAATTCTGCTGGGTTCCCAGTCACGTTGGCATTAGGGACAATCAGAGAGCCGACATGTGTGCTGCACAAACCAGAACCATGGAAATAAAACATGTGAATTTGCCTCCTAGGGATTACATGAAGTTAGTACATAGCAAACTAAGAGCCAAGTGGCAAGCTTCTTGGGAAAATGAAGGAAACAACAAGCTGCATACCATAAAGCCCATTTTAAAAGAATGGAAATCATGCCGCCATAAAGAGCGTTTTATCCAAGTAATTTTATGTCGTTTACGCATAGGCCACACACACATCACCCATAACTTCTTATTAACAAAAAAAGACAAACCTGTGTGTGAAATGTGTGTTGAAGAGCTCACAGTAAATCACATTTTAATTTTTTGTTCGCATCTCGAAGAACTTAGGAAAATTTTTTTTACGGTATTTTACAATGAACACATTCCATTTAATCCCACATTGCTTTTAGGCGAGCAAACACTTGTAGAGTTTTGACTTGTTTGTAAGTTTCTGAAGAAAGCCAATGTTTTAAATCTATTATAATGTAACCTCCATACACTTGACATAACATCATCTAACCTTGTGTTTGGCACATGATAGCGATAGTTGCTTATGCGCCATAAAACCCCATATAACTAACAAAGGGTTCTAATTGGTAATTTACAAGCTCCAATAGATCATTGGGAGGTTGACTAAAATGATCTTAATCATTGCAGAGGTGACACGGTCAGGACCACGAGCAGCAGAAAGTAACCGCTTTCTGTGAAAACTCAGAAACAAGAGACATCAACAAAGCCATCGAACATCATCAGCCTGCAAAGGTGGTTCGTGATTCAGTGGAGAGTTGACAGGTTCAACGGAGTGTCGAGAACTCGCCGAAGTAATTTCACTCTAACGTGAGCTCAGTGGTACTGCTCCACAGCAAAAGCTGCACCTCAACATAGCAAAAAAGGGCCACAAGTCGGGCTTCTACCGCACGAGGCGGACTTATGGTTGCTTGACAGGGGAACTTATCACTCATCCGCCAAGGCAACTGTTTGGTCTAAGACCCTTTTCCCAAGCATTTCACCCTAGAAGAGCCGAGCACCAGGCCAGGGGAAATCTTGTACCCATTAAAGAAACCGGTGGGTACCCGGCGGCACTGGGGATCGAACCCAGCACCTCCCGAATGCGAGGCGGATGCTCTACCACATCCTCACCGCACAAGCTTTACACTGGAGTTCCGCAAGGATCCGTACTTGGTCCATTATTGTTTTTCTCATACGTTAATGACTTACCTTCTTTTATCGGCTCTGCAAAACTTCTGATGTATGCTGATGGTACATGTTTAATTACAACGGCAGATAAAATGAAAGAGTTACAGGAAAAAGCGAATCAAGAAGTCCCTTTTAAAGTTACACCCTTTTAAAGTTACAAGTTGGGTGTTGTGCACTTGTGCGTTTTGTGGTAGAGGTCCGCAATTTTTTACGGCTGGTGAGTGACGGACCCGAGTTCTCTCTCCCTCACCAGGCGCAAAGTGCTTCTCGGGACTATCGCTTCCCAAAGAGGTTGGCCGGCTGGAGCAGCTTATTTGTTGTAGGCGGTACAGCTAGGGATCGGCGCACATCTGTTTTCTTGTGCATGTGCATTTCTGAGTGACAGTCGCTTTTGCGCGCTCACAAATGCTTTAAAACGCACCAACGAGCTCGAGACACATTTCCCTTCCAAGCAGCCATGTCCGAAATTAAATCCGACTTCAGCCACATGTCGTCCGACAAGCCGAACAGCACCACTTTGGGAGGAAACTATACTCCGGTAATCAGAGCCGGAGTGAGTTTTTATCCACATTATCATGAAACAAGCGCAGAAGACTAGAATGACGGCACACGCAGCGGTCAGCCAAAGTGTGCGGAAGCTCTGACGCGGAGAAGCATGCAAACCGGAAACTAATCTCGTCGCTGCGGCACGTTGCGATAGACGACGACCACTTGACACCACGCCGCTCACCAGAGAGTGCTCATTTCCGCTGCATCGCCTGAAATGTCTGCGCAGATATCGCCTGCGTAGACTGGGCATAGCTGGGCTCGTTATGCATAGATACGTTTTCCCAATCTCCTCGCTCCTCACGTCAGGCTAGGATGCTCGGACAAATGCGTTTACATGCAGCGATTGGAGGACATCCCGAAATCAGTGTTATCGTGGTCGCATTTCCCCCTGATGTGTGCTAGCATCCGCCGTCGCAACTGCTTTAAAGTTCCGCCACTATGATTCCGAAGTTCACTTATTGTTACTGCTTCATCTGGAATGGAGTCGTTGTGAAAAGGTTTTGAAAGGAGTATTTCACAGTGACAGCCGTTTGCAGGGTGGGAAAAAAAAAGTTTTATTAAGCGCTTCAACTTGCACGTCCACGCCGCTAGACGCATTATGTCTTCAAGCAAGGTTGTCTCCAGTGGTCGAAAAGCCCGCTACAAACACTCCTGATTACTGTGGGAATATCTTTCATTTTTCTAAACGAAAAGTTTCAAGCAGCATCATTTTACTACTCTAGCAGCCTGACATCAAGCTCTGAATAGCCTTCATTGCAGAAGTGAACGCAACCAGAAATCGTGTAAGAGATGTCTCGTGCGTTAAAATTGTGGGACGAAATATAGCACGGTTGAAAAAGTAGTGCCCATATCAATTGTGAAAAGGCAGCTGAGAGCGTTCGTCGGTTGATTTGACCGCAATTGGTTCAGGCTTAGCTCTGAAGACAAACAATTTTATTGAGAGATCTAGAACGCATAGTTTATTCTATCCTCAGCGCAGAGCACAACACAGTCGAGTGGGTAATAAAGAAATTCCGGGGACACTTAGTTACATGAACTGCTGATGTCTCGATAGCAGTGAAGCCTGAAGTGCGCTCACCTGCTTTTTCTCATCTTTCATTGAGTTCAGCAGCATATGCTCAGCCTGTGCAGCCGCCGGTACTCCACCTTCAGCGACATATCCTGAGTTCACCCTCTTCACTTGCGAGGATTTTCCTCTATGGTAGACACAGGCGGCGTTGATTTTGTCTCCATTCCGACCTGATGCATGCAGTTATCCATTCTACGTTTCATGCATCTGGTGTAGCACTGTGAAAGCTAGCGTTGTTGTTTGCGCTGCTTCATCCGCTGTCAAAAAGTAGTGCGTTGATCAAAGGAATAAATGTTTTGACTGCAGGCTTATTACATATATGTTTGTCATAAGCTTTTTAAATGCGCTCTTATTTGGCGACATGTCGTCGCTTTCTCGTACCTTAGACCACTCGGCCACAAAGCAAGCACGGAGTAACGTGCCTCCCATTATTTTTTCATGCGAACTGCTTCCGTAGGTTTCATAGCGTTGCATATGATGCATGTAACGGAGTATAGACACGTCAGCACACATTCAAGTGCACCTGCCAACTGACGCGGAGGTCGCCATCACGGTCGACCATGTCATGTGACAGGCGCACCTGCTAACTCGGCCATGTTCGTAGTCACCTGACGTCACATACCCTTTCGACCATTGAGAGCTCGGCCATGTCATTTCACGGAGAATACACAGCGCAAATAATAAAGGGGCACTGAGTACAACTCCATCCAATTTTGTTCCCGTTAAAAGTAAATTCTGCGGCTTTCTTTGGTTGGGCTGATGCCATATGGGTAGCATAAGATGGTTCTCGCACAACTTCCGTCCTCAGCGGGACATCGGCGATAATACAGGATGTAGTACGCCTGCCGCTATGGACGACAGTGGAGCGGGTAAACACCCTAACGGGTAGCTTACACGCAGCATAAATACCCCCGAAAGCAGAGCACTGGATCGCCGCCGAGAAGGCTCAGTTGGCAAAGCACCGTAAGGTAAATTCGATGGTTGTGGGTTAGTTTAGTTTCAATTCATTCATTCATTATTTTGCAGAAAAATTGGACGGCCTACTGGGCTAAAAGCTAAACATGCAGCTTGATGGGGCCCAGGCGGCCATTACAAGGCACTGTTGCGAAGGGCAAAAATACATACAAGGATGTACAGCAGTATATACCCTATACTCAAGAAGTTAATATCAAGAAACCGATAAAGAACAGCTTCCTTTGGTAGACAAAGAAAAACAAAATTCAACGCGCACAACATGCACTACAATAAAACATGAACCGAATATTCAATAGACAGAGTAATATAATACCACACTTTCAATACTTGTGAAGGATGAAAGCAAAGTAATAGGATGACCAAAAAACAAACAAAAAAGCACCATGCCTCGTAATTTTACAAAGTACCGTCGCAATTGCGGGGGGGGGGTGTTGCATTTTTGTATATATTAAGCGTTAATGGTAGGTTATGTGCAATAATTGGTTTTTGTAAATTGTAATTTCCCAAATATCTGGACACCTTGTGCGGATATTAGAAGTACGATGTGTTATACCTGCTATAGATGATAAAAATTATTTGATCTCGGTAGAAGAAAAGAAGAAAAATAGGCTGCTGGCAGTAATCGATATGAAATCGATATCGAGTTTGACGTCCTAAAGCAGGTCAGACTATGAGGGACGCCGTAATGGAGGGCTTTGAATGATTTCGACCACCTGTGGTTATTTACACAGTACACGGGCCAGCAGCATCACCCCTCCACTGAAATGCGCCCGACGCAGCTGGGTTGGAATCCCGGATCCCATCGGCGGCATCTGGTTGTTCTACATTAAGAGGTCTAACCAGCTCACCGGATTTGTGTTAAGTTTGACCTTGACGATGACTTTAGCCAAACCATAAATAAATCAATAAATAAATATTTCCGCGACTCGGATTCGAACCCGCGGCGGCACTAACAGATCTGCTTCGCTGGCCGCTGATGTCTGACGATCGAAAAAAATGAAGTAGCAACTTGCACAACGTTCTATCTTGCGACTTCAGTGCTTTCCCTTCCTTCCTTTGTGTTGCCTATGCGATGGTTAATTGAAAGCTCCTTCTGAACTGGCTGTCGATGGCCGGCTCATCACTTATTGCAGATCACGGAGCGCGCTTGCCATGTTCAGGAAGAATGTGCTCACTCACGCACTTTCACGACTATGTTGAGAGCGGTGTCAGCCGCTCACTTCGAGACGCTGAGCATGCACGCTTCGTTCATTTATGACGCACTTGGGAGCGCTAGAATACGGTAGCGCAAGACTGCAATCACGTGTTTTTTTTTCATATTTCGCGGGCTTTTTATAAATGGTGGGAAAAAGAACCACGTAGAAGATATGTTGCTACAAAAAACTAGTTCGGTTGTTTCGCAACCCCCTCTACAACTCAACGAAACGCGTGACATTGAGGTGAATTTTAAATTTTTGCATAATTAATCCGAGGTAATTAACTAATTCAGCTGAATTTAAAAATGCTCTGAGGAGCGCCACACGACGAGAGACAATATGTACTTAATTTGACCCAACTCTGTTGCGCCACTTTTTTTAAATCTTTGGGTCAAGTTACGTAAAACACCATAAATTAAATTGAATTACCGAAGTACACGCTTTCGTCGCATCTTCCTTGCATTCGTGAAGGAATGAAGGTTTGTTTGTACTCCTCTGTGCTAGTGGCTTTCTCGAAATTCGGTCAGGACGCTTTCTGAGAGTGGACGTTTTTGAGTAACAATCGAAATAAACCAAGCCGCCTAAATTCTTGATCCAAACATTTTTTTCGACTTCGAGATAGGGTATGCGCATTTCAGAAAACCATGGTATCTTATGGTACTCACCTATGGGCAGAAACGTTTGCGCTAACGAAAAGGGTTACACTTAAATTTTGTTCAACGAAGCGAGTTACGGAAAGCAAAATGATAGCTGTAACGTTAGGACATAAAAAGAGAGCAGGATGGGCCAGGGAATAAACGTGAGTTAATGACTCTCTAGTTTAGATCAAATAGAAGAAATGGGCACGGGCGGTGGTTGCAATTTCAAACACAAGATATCGATAATCGTTAAAGCCACAGACCGGATTCACAGAGAAGCCAAGGTTAGCAGGGTGGCAGAAGGTCCGGTGGGCGGACGAGATTAAGAAGTTTTCTGTGATAAGACAGCTGCGGCAGTCGCACAACTGTCCTAATGGAGATATGTGGCACAGGTCTTAGGCCCGCAGTGGGCGTGGTTACGCTGGTGGTAATAATGATGATTATACATGCTTTTTTAAATTTTTGCACTCATCAAAGGGATCAGTTTATTTTGTGCGGAGGGAATGCGTCACTGCATTTGTGGGACGATGTGCAATTGAAAAGAATTAATGTTTTTTTTTGTATTCAGCTGGGCTAACTTTCTGGAAATTCTGACAGGTTACTTTTTAAAAGGCAGCTGCAGCACTTCTTTGAGAATTTCGCGATATTCAAGAATTCTAATCTATATAGGCTGTAGGTAAAGCATGCCAAGTGTTTTTGCACTAGCATCTAAAATAGTGACGTAATCGACGATTGAAATTTGCGCTTCTCCTCTATGCACCGGAGGAGTGCAGGAAAACTCAGCGTGACGTCACGGAAGGTATGATTTCAAAATACCGCTGTGATCAGCCACACCCTGCCCTGACCCGTTAGACGCTGCCAAACAGCTCTGGGCAGGGTCCGCCTTCGGTGGCATTGGTTTTTTTTCTTCAAAGCAGGCGTTTTTGCGTTGGACATGTACCGATACCTTCTATGACGTCATCAAGCGCCCCCCACTTGGCGTTGTGCGCTGCGGAGAAGCTTGAAGGGCGTCCGGATTTTAATCGGCGATTACTTCACTATTTCAAGTGCTAGCCCGAAAAGACTTCGCATGCTTTACCTCCAAGTTTCACACATTCGGCCCTCTTAAGCTCGTTGATTTCTAAAACCTATGCAGTTTCCCTTTAAGGCCTCAATGTTGAAAGGAAAAGAGGGAAAAAAGACTGTCTTCATGAGTCGCTAATGTTGCTTGATATGGCGCGTATTCTGACTGAATTTTACGGAACTGAATTTTAGAAACCCCATTTTTTTAATTAAAGGACTTAGCAAGTGCCATATTTTTATGCGAACACAGGATGCAGCTACGACGCACTACTTCTGACGACGTTGGTGAATACGGAAACAAACCTTTTAAGGCGGAAGCCTTTAATGCCTCATCGTTGTAAGCAGGAGCTGCCGACAGAGAATGTCACGCTTTTCAGTTGGTCGAAACGGTCGTCACGTCACAGTGCGCGAATTTCAATCGGAGCCAATTGTACTTTGGCTACTAACCATGCAACCAATTAAAGGGGTCGTATAGTGATGCTCCAAGTAAGTTTGAGTTTAGTTAATTGCTTACTTAACTAATTAGTCTAATTAACCTTTCTAGTCCGACCAGATAAATAAATAAAACCAAGTAAGAAATTTGCCGAGCTCGGGAATCGAACCCCGGTCTCCGAAGTGCGAGTCGAGCACGCTTCCACTCCGCCATGCCAGCACGATGGTTTGGAATGAACAAAGGTGCGTCTAGTGAATACGGTGTCTTCGTTCACTCCCATCTTCCTCCCTTCCCGTTACGGTGAGGTTTAGGTGTCCACTGAGATATGAGAGACAGATACATTTCCTTTCCTCAGAAACCAATTTACCGACGAGCAAGGCGTAATTGTCCGCGTTTCAGATTGGTCCAAATTGTCGTCACGTCACCGCGCGCGAATTTTGACGGGTGTCCACCGAAATATGTGAGACAGTTACTGCGCAACTTCCTTTCCTCAAATAGAATTTTCGACTAGTGTCTACTCAGATATGTGAGACAGTTAATGCGTAATTTCCTTTCCTCAAATACAATTTTCATTTTCTTCATTACGGCCCCTCTTTCTTCTTTCACTCACACTTCCTCCCTTCCTGTACGGTGCGGCTCAGGTGTCCACCGAGATGACAGAGAATTACAGCCCCATTTCCTTTCCTCAAAAAGCGTTGCGTTCAAAGGGCAACGCATCGCGCCGAACGGGTGGTGGCGTTCCTTGGACTCCGTGGCAGCGCTACAACACGCTGTCGCGTTCCACTCCTAAAGGCGAAGCTTAAGCGTCATTAATTGGCAGTTAATTAATGCACCAACAAAATGTGCAGTGAACAATCACGTAGCAGAATGCAGCACTCAGGCTTTCGCCTTTCAGCACTTTAGCCGCTAAAGTTCCTGGTAATTTTTTGTAAACATGGTTTAGTATTCAGTGATGCACAGTCAAGTACAAGAAGCTGCGGTCTTCTTGCAGTGGAAATGTCGCAAAATAGCCGTACACTACTTTATATGCCAAGAGAGAAGAAATGACGGAAAAGAAGCCCATCAGCCCGCGTGTCTACCGATCGCTAGAGGAGAAGACGATTGGATTCGATTAGAGCAAAACTTTATTTGTGCCTGCAGTTGGGCGCTCGCGCGCCCCGACGAGGGCCTACGTCGTCTACGAGGCTGCCGTTACTCGGCACTGGTCTCCGCTCGCCGTTGCCGGCTCGCTGGGTCCCTGGCTTTCGAGCCCCGCGAGGACCTGCTGGACGGCCCATAGCTGTTGGTCATGGTCGTTGCTCTTCGCGGCTGCCTCCAGCCGCGGCGGGATTGTCCCTGATCTTGCTTCCTTTGGATTTCTGATGCAGTCCCACAAGATGTGCGTGTGATCTGCCGGCTCCCTCCGGCAGACTCTACACGTATCGGTCGGGTAGGTCTCGGGGTACATGCGATGCATCAGTCCCGGGCTCGGTAGCGATCCGGTCTGGAGCTGTCTCAGTAGTACCGCCTCCGCTCGACTCAGCCTCGGGTGCGGGGGCGGGAGAGTCCTGCGAGCCAGGCGGTAGGCCTTCGTGATTTCGCTGTAGTCGGTCATGCGGTCGTTGGCTCCGAACCACGTCGGACGGTGTGTTGCCGGGGCGCGGTTGGTTAGCGCTCGCGCCGCTGTGTGTGTCGTCTCATTGTGGTCCGCACTGCGTTCCGACGCGTCGCCCGCGTGCGCCGGAAACCACTTGATTCTTACTCTTCTGTCTTGCAGTTTAGTCGCTCGTCTGTCTCGAGTCACTCAGCACCGTGTAGCAGTCTGCGTCGGCGATGGCCAGGGCGATGGCCACCTCCTCCGCTTGTTCTGCTTCGGCGCTTCTCACGCTCGCTGCCGTCCTCGTGGCGCCGGTCGAAGCCTCTATGACGACCGCTGCGAAGGCGTTCCGTTGGTATTCAGCCGCGTCCACGTACCGCGCGTGCTCCTCGCTGGCGTGCAGGTCGATGAGAGCCATGGCCCTCGCCGCTCTTCTTCCCTTGTTATACTCGGGGTTCATGTTCTTGGGTATGGGGTCGATTCTGGTCTGGCGTCGGACCTCTCCGGGGACGGGGAGTTTCGTCTCCGCCTCGTTCGAGTGTCCTATTCCCAGGTCGTCCAGTATCTTCCTCCCGGCTTTGGTCGTGGACAGCCGCTCCAGTTGAGAGGTCCGTTGCGCTTCGGCTATTTCTTCGAGCGTGTTGTGCATCCCGAGTTGTAAGAGGCGGGTCGTGCTCGTGGACTCGAACAGACCCAGCGCCGCCTTGTACGCTCACCTGATGATTACATTAATTTTGTTGCGTTCGTGTTGCAGCCATCTGTGGTAGGCTGCAACGTACGCGACGTGGCTGATGATGAAGGATTGGACGAGCCTGATTAGGCTCTCCTCTCTCATGCCAGCCTTCCGGGAAGTGACTCTTTTGAGGACTCGCATAGCGTTGGCAGCTTTTGCCGTGAGACGGGCGATGTTTTCGCTGTTTCTTCCATGCTTTTCGATGACCATGCCTAGGATCCTGATTTTGCTGACCTCGGGGATCACGTTGCCGGATTTGGTTACCATTCCGATTTTTTCGCATTCGCGTTGTCTGGTCTTGCATCTGCCATTGTTGGTAGGTGGGAGTATGAGGATCTCCGATTTGCTCGGCGAACATCTCAAGCCGGTGCCTTCCGGGTGGTCTTCTATCGCGTCGACGGCGGCTTGCAGAGCGCCCTCGATGTGGGCGTCGCTGCCGCCGGTCACCCACAGTGTGATATCGCCCGCGTAGATGGTGTGCCTGACGTCTTCGATGTCCGCGAGCTTCTCGGCCACTCCGATCATTACCAGGTTGAACAGCATCGGCGAAATGACCGATCCCTGCGGTGTGCCGGTGCTCCCGAGCTTCTTCTCTTGCGTTTGTAGGTCGCTTGCTCGTAGCTCGGCGGTCCTGTCCGTGAGGAAGTCTTTGATGTAGTTGAAGGATCTTTCGCCCATGTTGAGCTTAGAGACTTGGGACAGAATCGCCGAGTGTTTCACATTATCAAAGGCGCTCTTTAGGTCGAGACCCAGGATTGCCTTGTTGTCGCGGGCGCTGCCGCCATTGTCTATGATTTGGTATTTATCTGCAGCATCGCGCCCTGCGTGCTGAGGTGCTGTTTGAAGCCGATCACCGTGGCCGGATACAGCCCTTCTCGTTCCAGGTAGTCTTGCCACCTGTTGAGCAGGACGTGCTCCAGCACCTTGGCCACGCAGGACGTAAGCGAGATGGGCCGAAGGTTGTCCGTGTCCGGTGGCTTCCCCGGCTTGGGTATCAGGATAGTCTTGGCTGTCTTCCACTGCTTTGGTAGCGCGGCCGCTCCCCAGCACTTGTTGAAGTATTTGGCGAGGTTCTCAATCGAGCCGTCGTCGAGGTTCTTGAGCGCCTTGTTCGTGACGAGGTCCGGCCCAGCTGCCGACCGGCTGTTGAGGGCGTGCAGGGCCGCACGGACCTCCACGACGTCGATGTCACGATCGAGCTTCGCGTTGGGTAGGCCGCCGTACGGCGCGTGTTGTTCGATGGGTGTAGTGGGCAGGTATTCGTCCTTGATGCGCCTGGTGACTTCATCGGCGCCGTGTACCGAGACCACCCAATGTATGAGCTTGGCGAGTCTGTCCCTTTGGTGCGACTTGGTCTTGGTTTCGTCGAGCAGGTGCCGCAGCAGGTCCCACGTCTTCCCGCTATGGATCTGCCCGTCTGCTGCGTTGCAGATCTCGATCCACTGTTGCGTGCATAGAGCGCGGCAGTGCTCCTCGATCGCTCGGTTGACGTCCGCCACCTTCTTTCTGAGTCTGCGGTTGAGCCGTTGGTTCTTCCAGCGACTGAGTATTGACTGCTTGGCTTCGATGAGATGCGCTAGCCGGCTGTATACTTTATCAATCGCAGCGTCCGTTTCAATTTCTTTCGTCGCGTCGCGTACGCTCTTGGTAATTTCGGCCGTCCACGTCTCTATGTCTTCGATCTCGCCGTCAGCGTCTGTCTTCTGACTTCTGGCGTCTCGGAAGGAATCCCAATCTACCCATCTGTGTGTTTTGATGCTGGTGTCGTTGTGTTCCGGTATGCTGATTTCCACGGTGGTGTGGTCGCTGCCGAGGTCGGTTCCCGTGTTTCGCCAGGTGATCTAAAATCTGTGTCCATCGCAGAGGGTCCCTTGCACGTTACAGAATATTAATCTTATCACAGTCGTAACATCTCTTCGGTGGAAGTGCAATCCGAATACCTGATCACAAAGGTGAAGCTGAAGATGCATCCGATGATACCCTCTCATCGAAGACTACGTGCTGCGGTAACGCCAAGTGCAGCAGCGGAGGCCTCAAATCCAAGAGCGTGGTTGAGACCTCGGCAGAACGTCGTCCCAAAGAGGAACGTGAATGGCGAAGATCAACGAAATGCTGGCGGCAGGTGCACGCCATTACCGCACTTCGAGTCGAAGGCAGCAAATGGACGCCACGCAACCATGGGTTCCCCTCGCCGCAAGGAATCAACGCGTCTGCAACCGAACTGTGAACTGGATCAAGCCGCAAGTCGATCGCCGAAAAGTTTTGTCAACCGGAGCGCACTCGCCCAGCTTGTCCAGCACGACCAGCTGCAGCCAAGAAAGCCAGCGCCAGCAGGGGGTGAGTGCGCACCGAGGCCATTACTAACGTGGAAGCAAACCCCACGACAACAGCCGCAAGCTGGACGAAACTCGGCATCGCCTAGTCGGCAAAAATACTCGCCACTTAAGGAGCGCAACATGCCATCGAACAACATCGCTTCCGACGGCATTCGAGCTTTTCCTGGCAACCCGCGAACGAGTGCGTTTCCTGGATCACCACAGCTGAGCACGAGGCAGCGCCCAAACGACCATCCGCACAACAGATAAGGCATCACGAATACCTCTCTGCCCGAGAGTCTTTTCAGTCCCGTTGTGGCTGCACCAGAACCCACCAGCATTAGTTGGGCTGAGGCACCGATGTCTATTGGCACGGGTTATCGCGATGGAAGCGGAGCCCCGTATGGACTGTCTCCAAAGGTCCAGTACTGGCGCATGGACTCCGAGTCTCGCGGCTTCAACGCGTTTCTTCTCATGCCGCCAGTCGGGCACAACGCGGGTTGGGGTAGGCAGGCCGAAAAGCTGGCTGCCGAGAACGAGGATGGGGGAGGCTCCTACGCAAGGGCGCATGGAAACAGCCTTCGCAGGCCACGAAGCTCCCGGTGGGCCTCTACGTGTTTCTGATTGCCCTGTGCGGGATTGCGTTCGCTGCTTTGTGGTTGGGATTTGGCCAGCGACGAGGCACAGTCGATGACGCATTGGCGGATAACGTCACGGCCTGGGGGTATTGGACCCTGCTGCTGCTGGCGCCCACAAGAAAGGCGTCGACAGCGCACTTTACCGCCCCTGAATGTTCGGTGGAGGACACCTCTACCAACGACATGCAAGGCCGTAGTGTAGAGAACGAGGAGACGACTGGACCTTGATCCTTTCTTGAACTGGACTGATGAGCCGGATAATTTAGCACTTAATTTATACGAGGAAAACGTGCTGCATTATTACCGCATAAGCTTAAGTCATGATTTTAATTTGTTTTTATGCACGCATCTCGGCAACAGACCATGACATAGCGTCGGCCTATCGGCCTTATATGCTTGTAATAAAATGTCGAGGCAAACTCTGGACCTTTCTTAGAGGAATCATATGTGGGAAAGAGCAATCCTTTATAGACCAGCCGCCGCGGTGGCTCAGTGGTTACGTTGCTCGGCTGCTGACCCGAAAGACGCGGGTTCGATCCCGGCCGCGGCGATTCAATTTCTTTGGAGGGGAATTCTAGAGGCCCGTGTACTGTGCGACGTCAGTGCACGTTAAAGAACCCCAGGTGGTTCTTCCGGAGCCCTCCACTACGGCATCTCACATAGCCTTAGTCGCTTTTGGACGTTAAACCCCATAAACCAACCAACCTTTATAGACCTGTAGTATCGGCCGAGGCGGCCGTACGAAGAAACAAGCCTCCACGTTAACTGAGACCAAAGACGCAATTTATTGGACGGGCACAATTATTTGTAAACAACAAACACGTGACACAAACAGCCGAGCGACAAGTACACAAACACAAACAATCCATCAGTTCGAAACCAAAACAAAAACCGATGGATACAAAATACTCCCTTCCTTGAGGAAAAAAAAATTGTGGAAACTCATTGCAAACAAGAAAATTTTGAAAAACATTGAAGCAGTCACAAGAATTTCACATTCCAAAATACAAACAATACGAAAATTCATACACACAGAATGTGCACATTCTTTTGAAGATAACATAACACACAAGATGTGCTTCAAATAATACGATGCAGCGACAAACTTTGCCGAAGGTGTTTTTTTTTTTAAACTCGGAAAACTATAGCAAAGCTCCAGATGCATCTTAGCATTCGAAGACGGGAGATTTGGGATACAAATTTAGTGCACGATAGCAAAGCTTATTTTCACTAATAATAGTTATTTGATACACTCAGATATTAACGTTAAGTGTACTTCATACACAAAACTACAGTAAAACTGCAGCTAAAGTCTTCACAAATGAAGCAACTACATGTAAAACGCGTCTATACAAAAGGACATTGCATATCAATTTATGATTCCCCTTCCTCTTAAGAAATGTATACAGGTGTGGTGCAATAAAAAGTGTAACTACCTCCGCCAACAAATTCACGAAGTTCTTTTTAATGGTTCAATGCTTTAAAGAAAAAAATCGCGATCTGGCATGTTGTATAAGAAATGCCTATAATAATATGATCAGGAGGGCAATATCTGGTTTAATGCTGCATTTTGAAAAAAAAAAATGCTGGAGGAACTTCATGTACTTATAGCAAAAGTGGTTAGTAATTGGTGGCTTGTTAAGAAGGAGTAAAAAGCAAAATTAAAGAATGAATGTGGGCTAGTTGGTGCTTTTGATTCACTGACTGCGACATATTACCAGCGCTAAAAAACACACCAAGAACAGCGAGCAGAAATACACAGGACAGACGCTAGACTTTATTTCCCGTTTATGGCACGCGTAAATGAAGTAATCACTATGCGCATCTGAGCATGCTCGAGATAAATGACTTTTCTTTGATTACCAAGATCGCAGGCTATCAATCGAACCACACAGAGCGCAACGTGGCACGGCGAAAAAAACACAAAAACATAGGCCATGGATAACCAGAGATATTATTCACATGAAGCGTAGATCAAAGAGATTACGTAAGAAAAATGGTCATAGTACCGTCGTGTAGGAAGTAGGCGAAAGACTGAAAACTGCTCTGTCACCTTCGAAGCAATGATTTTTTGATCAAACATTAATTGACTGTCTGAAAGCTTCTCCCCAAAAATTCTGGCGTTTTCTAGGCAAAAAGGATCACACTATAAATCAGATCCCATCGGACACAAAAAATTTGACTGGTAAGTCAAAGATAGCGGACGGCTTTAATATTTTTTTTTTCAAACAGTGTTCATGAGGTCTGCTTGGAAGTGGTGATGGCGGCGGGGATCCTGCCCGTGCTAGTACATGTTACATGGACAGCATCTCGTTCAGATAGGAGGGGTTTTTCAGCTATTACTGACTTCTGATGCGAAGAAGGCTAGCGGTCCTGATAGTTTACCAACATGATTCCTGAAAAGATATACTGAATGAGTGTTTTCCCACCTCGTTCGCATAGTTGAAAAATCGCTTCTAACTCATTTCTTGGCGCAAGAGTGCCGCTGCGCTGCCGTTATTTCTCTATTCAAAAAAGGTAATCGCTTGCTGACTACCTCTTGATTCTACAGCATTCCACAGCGTCCCGTAATCTGGACGAAAACACGGACCCTGTTGGCCAACAACCTTTTTAGGTCCGGAGAATGGTTGGTCTCCGTAGAAACGAGCAACGAGTCGACGGACTTTAACATAGTCACCAACTCGGAAAGGAGGGGGTTTGACCCCTCTGCGCTGGTCCGTGTACGTCTTGGAATATGCCCTTTTATTTTTGTACTCTCTCCCGCAACTTCTCTTTAGCTTCATAAGGATTTTGCATGAATAACGAAGCCGCAGAAGGAAATCCAGTGATATCCAATTGGGTTCGGTGAGCTCTGCCATGCATCAAAACTAAAGGATCTACCCCGGTGGTAGCATGAGGAGTGGACCTATAGATACCAAGATATTCTGTAACTGTTGTCTTGAGAGGACGACGCTCAAGCGGAGCATTTTGGACAAAATATTCGAAAGTGCGGTTAAATCTTTCAATCTTCCCATTTGCTTGAGGGTAGCATACGGAAGAATAGGTTAACACCCCTGCTCTCAAGAAATACAGCAAATTATCATGCGATGGATTGAGGGCCTTGATGAGTGCAATAATTGCTGGATATCCTTCTGGGCCAACACTTCCAGAAGGAACTTATTTACTAATGTAGTAGTCACTTGAGTTGTAAATTTAATTTCAGGCCATTCGGATTAGTAATCAATCATGGTGGTAGCATATCGACAGTTTGACGGAGCTCTCTGAAATGGACCAACAATGTCAAGGGCCACCTTCTGCCAAGGACGCTGAGGAAATGTAATTCGCTGCAATGGAGGTATAACTGTTTTTGCCAAATTTTCAGTTTCAACACAAACTGGACATTTTTTTATTTTTCCTCGATTTGTTTCTCCACGGCTGGCCACGAAAACGTCTCTCTCAGCTTAGCCTTGGTGCGGACAATACTTTGTTGAGTTTCGTGCGCAGTGAGCTGATTAGTGAGTGAGGCTGGAACTACTAGTCGATCAGTCCGATACAATATGTCATGAATTACAGAGAGTTCGTCTCTGATATGACAGAATGGTCAAAATTCAGAAGATAATTTCTGAGCCGGCGGCCAAGATGAAATTACATATTGTTGAGCTTTCTTATTGCAAGGGTCTTTTGTCAGTGCAGCTCTGAACTGTGTCTCAGACTCATGTTGGCACAGTATAAGCAAGTACCTCTTCTGTGTTGCCTATTTAATAATTATAAATGGTTACTGGCAACCGACACAAAGCGTTTTCTACTTGGTTGTTAGATCACTTCTGATATTGTACAACAAAACTGTAGCACTACAGTCCGCTATACCATCTGCCGATTCGAACGGGTCGTCGATCGGTACCCTGACTGGATAACATTGAAATGAGACCTTGATGATCTGTTCGAAGAGTAAACGGACGGCCCCACAAGTAAGCATGTCAATGCTCGCAAGCCCACAGACAAGCCAAAGCCTCTAGTTTGCCTACTAAATACCTTGCTTCGGTGGAAGACAGCGTCCTGGATGCAAACGCTATTCTGTAGTCCTTTTGGACACTCTTTTCGCTGGACAGCTCCTAAACTTAATCCGGAAGCATCAGCAGCAATGGTATTAGGCAGCAAAGGAGCAAACATCTGCAAAATGGGCGCAGATACAAGGATAAGTTTCACTTTGTTGAAACCCTCACAAACTTCATCCGTCCATATGGAAGGGCTATTTTTTCTAAGAAGAACCCTCATAGGCTCCACCACGGTGGCCAAGGAAGGAATGAATTTAGCATAGTATTCAATCAGATCCACAAAAAATTCTAACTGAACCACATTCTGCGGTGTTAAAGTCTTAATGACGGCGTCCACGGCATCGCGTGCAGCAGAGATGTCTTGCGGGGTGACTATTTGGCCAAGGAAAATCAACTCATGAGCACAGAAGACACACTTCTCATTAAGTTGAAGGCCTGAATCTCCGATGCGGTTCAGGACTGAACGAAGATTAGTATTATGTTCAGTCTCATATTGGCCATAAACAATGATATCATCAATATAGAATAATACCTCTGGACAAACTTTCATAACCTGAACCCTGATTTGCTGAAATGCCGAAGGCGCTGACCCCAAGCCAAAACAAACTATTTTGAAACGAAAGAGACCGTCATGTATGATGAAGGGAGTGAAGTCACGGCTATCTGGATGCAAAGGACTCTGGTGGTAAGCGGAAGCTAAATCCAGCTTGGAGAAAGGAGTACCACTAAACAAGGCATGAAGAAGTTCCTCTGTACGAGGAAGGGGGAAACATCAAGGTTGCTAGCCTTATTGACTTCTTTCAATTCATCACATACGCTAATGTTTCTATTGGCCTTGTAGATAATTACAATAGGTGAAATACACTCAGAAACATTAACCCGTTCTGTGATGTCATCCTTTTCAAGACGCTGCAGCTCTTCGTCCACCTTTGGACGGCGAGAGGCAGCCGGCGCAACTTGGCCGCAACAAGTTGGACTGCAGGTCGAGCCTTTGCTTTATGCACATAATCCTTAGCAAGTCCCACTTCATCCAAGAAGAGTTTTAGAAACTCTTTTACAATCGCCCAAGGAATCCTGTCAGCTGTACTTGCAACCATCTGCAAACATTGCAAAGTTGCACCAACAATGAAAAGATTAAGGGCCCGTATGACATCTAAACGAATGAGAGTAGTCCCCTCAACAACATCATAATGGAGGGAAGCAGTTCTCTCGTGAGGTTGCTCGGGAAGAGCAACATGGGTCACCCAAGCGTTACCGGTGGCTATGACAGAAACAGCCACCTGCCAGAGCAGTGGAGCTTCGCTTAACCACTGCGTTGGTATTGGCACGAGGACTAGGCGCGATCTATGAATGTTAAGTGCAGAATGACCAATTCGGCAGATATGGGCGTTAACCCACTAAAGATATCGCATCATACCCTTACGGTGCAGCTTGAGTGTCCCTTCGAACTGAAGAATGAACATCTTATTTCGCACGTCTACTCAGATTAACTACATTAAACCCTATTTTCTTACAAATTTCCACAGGCCCTTTACTCTGAGCATCTCTTGGCCTAATTGCGGATTAGCTGTGTCAATCACAACCTCACCCCTGACCATAGAGTCACTTAAGGTTCCAAAATTGCAGCTCCGTGCTATCCTCTTCATGTCTCGTGAAAAATGCTCGGAAGGCTCACCCTCGGCCTGCTTTCTTGACCGGAGAATATACCGTTAGTACACTTCGTTCTGCTACTCTTAGCAGTACTCCTCTAACATCTTAGTGACTGTATAATAATCTTTCTTGCTTTCGTTCTCCGAAAACAAATACGTCTAGGGCGTCCTCCCTGGAAACGGTGAGCAGAAGTGCGGTCTTAGCTGCTTCCGACCGTGGTTCTGTCGTCGACTCTGTTTCCTGCAGGAACAGATCGAACCTTTGCTTAAACAGGTTCCAGTTCTGCCCGGTGCTTCCGGTCAGCACGAGTGGGTGTGTTGGCTTCCCTAAATCCATCGTGCCAGTATACGGGGATGCCTTTCCTGCTTGCGCGTTTACTGCTTGCGTGAACACAATCCAACTTCTGACACCAACTTCCGGCGTCCAACAACGAACACGCAACGTGAAAGCAACAAGAATAAACATTTGTTCGGGACGGCTCATCGATATACATGGTGTCCCAGCTAAATGTAACGAAGCTTGTAAAAAAGACGATGTTCCCTAACCCAGCGAGACCTACTGAGGGTTGTTGACAGTCGCGTGTCCTAGTATGCGGTAGTTTTTTATTATACAAAAATAATTATTAGCAGAACTAATTAGCTAACTTTTTAATTATTGCCTTCAAGAAGAAAGTGTCAATGCAGGAGTTGTAGATCCTGTAGAAAAATAACCGTTCGTCGTGTTTACAACCAAGTACCACTGATACAGCTTCTTTTATTTGTCTTAAAAGAAAGCCCGCGAAATTCAAAAAGAACCACGTGATAGGGAAGCAGTTTCAGCGCTCCCTAACGACCGGTCAAGCAACGACATCCGCTTATGTTTGCAACGTTGTCCCGAACAGGGTTTGGTGTTTTGAGGTGGTGGCGAGATATGCGCAAGGAACTGCTTATGCTTACGCTTAAGCGGGCGCTGCTTTTCAAGGAAGTGAAGCGCGGTTCGCATGGAACTCTTTTCACGCGAAACCTCGCCTCGAGTGATAGGCCTGCGGCGGTGCCGCTGAACTTGTACCGCCACGCGATGAAGAAGCGGTCGCCCTAGCACCCATGCGAGAGTTGCTGGCGTATATCTCGCAACCATCGCAAAACGCCGAACCCCGTCCGGGACAGCGTTGCAAAGATAAACGAATGTCGTTGCTTGACCGGTCACCTGGGAGCGCTGAAACTGCTTCCCTACCACGTGGTTCTTTTTTGTATTTCGTGGGCTTTCTTTTAAGGCAAATAAAAGAAGCTGTATCAGTGGTAGTTGGTTGCAAACACGGCAACCAGTTATATTTCTATCTGATCTAACATTCCTGCATTGACACTTCCTTCCTGAAGGCAATAATTCAAAAGTTAACTAATTAGCCTCTGCTAATTAATTACGTTTGCATAATAAAAAAATACTGCAGACTAGGACACGCGACTGGCAACAACCCTCCTTTGGTCTCGCAGGGCTAGGGCACTTCGTCTTTTATAAAAACTTGGTTACATTTAGCTGGGACACCCTGTATATAGCGCACAGGCGACTGCATGATAACCGCCACGTGGTACGTAGGTCATGATAGGCAAAGGGCACGTACAAAGACCCCATGCGTGACTGATACGATACATACACAACTAGACATCTATTCGGGTCATGCAGCGGGTGGTTAGATGTTTCCCCGAGGGTGTCTCAAGGTAACGACACGGACGCATTGGAGATACCTCAAAGTGTGCAGTTTTCATTTCTGGTCTGCTGACGTGTCTTTCACTCTGGCGATGCCATTTACGGTCCTGGAAGTTGTGTGACCGACGAAACATTTTTGTCCCCACGAGGCATCCAACGCAATCGTATTGAAACGCCGCCATCAATGCAGCACAGCCATTCTTTACAGCAGAAGGGCAGGCAGGGGCTCTGAACGACTGCTCGTCATTCATCTGCCGCAACTTGAACGCCCGGCAGGAATGTGCATGAAAAGAGCAGAGTATATTGCAGCGGCGTGCACCTGCAAAGCCGTCACCAAAACACATCTCAACTGCTGCGTTAACAGCAGGTGTCTAAACTTTATCTGCGAGCACATGTACCGGTTTCAGTCGCAGGAGATCTGGACTGACCCTCGTGTGAAACTTTGTGGTATTCCCACATGAAAAAAATTAATAAATGTTTACAAAATAAAACATGACATTTTTGGTTACAGCATGCGCTTCAAAAATTTATAACAATTGCGCCATTACTGTCAGTATAACCTTCGTAGCCGTACTGAAAGTATTTAACTGCTTTTATTATTGTTGCTGTTGGACTCATACAAATGGCGCAAATCCACAAGTAGGATTAGCCATGACTAGGCGATGACTACCACTTTTGTAGATTTAATACGGCAGAAATGAGATCTTATCCAAAATGTTAGCCACTCGGTTTCCGTGGCAGAGATGGCTGAGGGTGGTAATGGGGCCTAATAAACTTGAATTCTGGAGAGGTAAGGAACAATAGCAAAAAAAAAACAGAGACAGGAGTAGCTGAAAAGAGAACACAGAAATAAATGAATACAAGGGGTATAAAGAAAGATTGTGATGGAATATGTTTTGATCCTAAGAGAAAATTTTGAATGACGGAGCTAGCATTCCCATTGGTACGTCATAGCAAAGAAGCGCCAAGGGGTAGAACAACCGCAGAAGTCGGGCGTAAACTAAATTTCTAGAACTTCTAACCGTCGCCTCATCAGCGACGTGTAGCGCAGACAAAAAGAAGAAAGTGATCTGTTGTTCATGGCTCAGCGCAATACGGACACAATGGGGAGATCGCGAGACCGTCCTGTAGAGGAAAAAATTTAGCTGCGGCGCACGACAACCTAATCGCGTGAAGGAAACTTGAAGCCTGCGAGATCGCCAAGCTTTACTCCCTTTAGGTAACAGAAGGTATTGAAAATCATCCAAGGAAGTGAGCGCTGAGGCGCGAAACTCTCGTTACAGTATACGTGCGGAAACGTGGCACCGCAATATTTGTCGCGATCAGTAGCGATTGCAACCTGTAAGCGAAAGGTCATCAAGTAGTCTTTCAATATACCGTTTAACAGAGGGAAAAACATTAATTTGGCATTGCGTGGATAAATAGCATCGAAGGTGGTGTCCACGAACGAGGTGATGAACTGCAGCAGATTAGCTTCAGGAATTCGCACATTTAGTGGACCAAGCAAGGAATCAACTGAAGAGATTTGGAAATTTGAAAACGAGACTATCCGGCGACAAAGAATTCCTCGGATGACCAAAAATATAAACAGAGACACATGCTGCTCCGAATCGCATAACTTTAAGAACGTTTGGACGTGCGGACGGCGAAACGTGGCGGCAAGCGATGGCACCCGCGCATCAGTATACAAAACATTGTTGGCCACATATTTAGGGAGTCCCAAACAGAGGCGCAGTGCTTCTCGCTCTAAGGGCAGAAGAGAGCGCAGCTTGTATGGAGCCGCTCCAGGTAACAGATCGCAGCCAAATTCTAAGATATGGCGGATGTACATTTTATGAAACATCAGAAGAGCGTGTCGGCGGATACCGCAGCGGGGCTTGCTCAGCCTGTGCAGCAATCCGACCGCCCGAAATCCTTTCGCAGCAACCTGATCTATATGCGTCCGCCAAGAGAGAGAGAGGTCATAGTAACCCCCAGATACTGTACAGAGCATACATGTGGAATCGCGGGATGTCGGTAAGCAAGAGATATCCTACCTGGTGAGAAATCGGGAAAACAGCGAACACTTTCTTACATGAGGACGTAAGTGGATAATCGGATAACCATCGGTCAAGGCCATTTTAATATGACTGTAAAACCTACAAAGGGTATGGAAGTTACTCGCAGCAGTAAAGAAACCTATATCGCCTGCATACACGTCTGTAGTCGCATCAGAAGTCGGAATAGAACTGAGCAAAACACTGAAAAGCACGGGGGAGAGTACTGCACCTAAAGGCACACCTCTAGACTGACGAAATTTGGTTAGGGGCCCATGTTCTACACTGTATTACGCTTTACTGTTGCCAATAGCAGCAAGAGCAGCATATTGATTACGGCCACGAGCTACCCTTATGCACTGTCTCGGTCGGTATACGCACATCATATAAAGCATCCAACCTAAAACTTAAAACCAATCTGAGAGGGGTTTACAGCGCCTTTTCGGTAATGAAGGGCATCACTCTGTCAAACAGCACACCTTCTATTAGTTTCGCTGGATTCGAGGTCAAAGAAATTGGTCTAATGCTGTCTAAGACAAACCCTCTCCTTGCTATTTAGCGCTGGGGCAAGTTTTGAAAGGCGCCAGGCGTTCGGAATCCATGGGGTTCTAATAGGTAATTCACAAGCTTCAATAGATCATTGGGAGGTTGATTAAAATGAGCTTAATCATTGCAGAGGTGACACGGTCAGGACCACGAGCAGCAGAAAGTAACCGATTTCTGTGAAAGCTCAGAAACAGAGACATCAACAAAGCCATCGTAGTGATCACCCTCTCTTGGATGACGGGGAAGAGCAGACGAAAAGCGATGTTCTCGGCCTATACCAATTTACTCTCAAGGCTCTGCAAGTTCTGCAGGAGTCAGCACAGATGAGGAAATGTTGTGAGCCGGCGGCAGTCTGTTCCTAGATCTCAGGAAACAGAACAATTAAGTTTTCCGTTTTAGATAGATACTCATAATGTTGTCCATCATATGCATCCTTTGCATGAGCGACTGTGCGCTTGGAAGTAGCTGCGAAAACTTTGTAATTGATCCAAGTGCGGGAGCATTGGCTGTGAAGTAGTTTCTTCCAGGCTGCCTTGCGCCGCCTATAATCCCTTGTACATTCGGCCTTTCACCAAGGAGTCGAAGAAATTCCTCTACAAGTCCGCACTGTAAATTCTTTTGCTTCCGTACTCGAACTATAGGGGAGCAAATTCCCACCACCCTGCACTCACTAGACACATTCGGCATGGTTTTTTAGTTCCGTAGTTAGTGAGCTTTTTAAATTCGTGAAATTGATTAGGGGGCACCTGAGTGCGCCGATCAAAGTCATCGGACGCACAACTACGAAAGTGATTGGAAACGGATCGCTATTTGTTGCAGAGCCAGCAGGAGTACAGGAGGAAACTGTTACCGTAGTGGCGGAGAACGTTAAATCTAATACTGAGCGCGATTGGCCTTGGAGAAAAGTCGGAAAACTCGAGTTCGTACAGAGTAGGTTGCTTGCATGGGCCCAGTCCTATAATCAAGAGCCACACTGATTCGTTCGAAATCCCCCAGTGGAGTGGTCTGTACTGAAGTCACAGACCAGAAAAACATGCGATCTGCTGAGAGAGAGTAAAGAATCCAGAGGACGGGTGTCGTGTATTTAAGATCGGAAATAAACATTAGCAACTGTAATGGGATGAAATCCAGGGATGGAAAGATCGACATCCTGAATTCGGCAATGGACATCAGTACACAGAAACACTAAACTTACCCTGTGAGAAAATCTGGATGATACTAATAATAGTAAAGCACTCCATCGATGGGTGATCAATCCAGTAAATTCGATAAGTTTCCCTACTAAACTTCATTTCTTTTGATAACCACGTTTCTTGAACAGCTAAAACGTCGGGTAAAATCCGATTTCAAAGACAGATTAATTCTGTGTAAGCTGATTGAATGGAACAGCAGTTACACTGCAGAACTCCTAGAGACTCGATTCTGCTGAAAAATCTGCAGCAGCAACTACCGTTTCCGAAATGCTATAGTTAAAATTTGTGCTTGAATTCTTTTTTGTTTTAGACTGAGGGCTAGACAGTCTGGCGACCGCCAAAGGAGGCCGGCTACATTTTTGGGCGCGAACTGAAGGAAAAGAAAAAAGCAAAGGAAGAAGCAAGAAGACCACAAATGTTAGAAGAAGAAGAAAAGGTGCATTCGCAGGCTTGAGGTAAGTACCCTTTGTTCTTGGCAGCTGATATGGAACGGTATTTTTTGCGAACTCTTGATGATGCACTTTGAACCACAGCGATCAGTGCGAGCTGTCACTGCAGAACGCTACCAAGGGGGGATGTTAAGCTCCTAGGTGGGATGTGATAGGCATTCATAAGCGCACACTCGTGCATTAGGTAATAGTCATAAGCCTAAGGTCGCCACTTCACTATCAGAGAGGTTTGAAGTGTGTAGCAATCGACGCGTAATAAAAACGAATGCTGAGTAATAAACAGGGTAATCAGGCACCCTTGACATGGCAATTTATTGAATTAAACAATTGATTTGAGCAGTTTAGCTTTGTCTTTGTATAAGCATTGCCCTGAAATTCTTTTGCGATGTCACTTCCATGGAGAGAGCTTCTCGATGAAAGTGCTTGCTTCGATTTGGTGCGCCTGGTTTTCCACAAATGCACAAATTGGTCTTTTCTGCCTTTCCGCCCAAAGGGAACCTTCGTGTGTAACGGAGGGTGGTGAAGAGCGTGAACAGTGCTAAAGGGTAGCTCATGACAATCTCTCGTTGGATGTTCCATTCCCAACGTGTATTGTCGGCAGCTATCCGGTGCTAGTTATTAGGTTTCGGCACTGGCTGCAGTTACTTACGCTGCGAGGTAGCCCACCGTTCGGGCGTGACCTTTCGAGAAAACATACATGTAACGTTATACGATCCGCCGGAGTTTACTGTCAACACCGTCGCTTTGCGCTTATGCTGGCCGTACATGCCTTGCTGACTAATACTTTCCATGTAGTAAGCTCGACCCATGTGAGAGACTATTTCTTGCGGACTTCGTACGGCACCACTTCGCGCGTACTTGCTATCTAGACACGCATTTGCTCTCTCTCCCTCTTAAACGAGAGTTAAATTCTAAGTGATCTCGTAACGCCTACTTTTGCCCATGACCTCTTCAGGCTCCGGCGGCAAACGCTAGGACGCACATGCAGCCGCAATTAGCCGGTTGGCAGCTGGGGCCAGGACTGCCGACTTCAACAGGCTCCCTCTTGGCTGACGAGGCTGCGAAGACTCCGCCGGAAAGAGAGGCGTGTACTGCGCGACCCCGCTGGAGTCTCCTTCTGTCGGGGGCTGTGGCGGCCACTGCCTGCACCGTGGTCTGCTGCTGGGCCATGGCTGCCGGTGTCAGGTAGAACATTGTAGAACAATTGCTATAGTAGAACATGAGTAGAACATTTGCTATAGCGCCGGCAAATTCTAAAGCGTCTTCTGCTGTGGCTTCGATGCAAAACAAACTATGCCTAGCGACGACTAGGGAGTACTACATCTGCGAGAGAGCCATCGTCGGCCGTGCTCACTGGTGGCACCATTGCGGTAACCTCGATACATCCCGTGCTGTGAGCGTCTTGAATTTATCGCTTACTGCCATGATCCGGTAGGGAGCGGATCTTTTTTTATATGGCGCTAGAATTCAGCCCCGTGGTATTGTGGTGCAGTACGTTTCCGCTATGCCGGCAGACGGAAGTCGAAGGCTGTATAATAGCGCCGTCTGACGGTACTCTGGCACTGGCGATGTTAATGTACTGCTCTTGAAACGCTATTGTTATTGTTATTGCGTATGATATATGTACTGTCAGCAATAAATGAAACGCGAACAAGACAATCGAAACACGAACGTCAAATTGAGAACATCTTAGACGGGGGTAGCTTAGTATTTGCACTAGTTAATTTCACTTCGAAGGCGCAAAGACTACCCTTTAGAAGTGTTAATTCAAGTCGCCTGTATCCTACAGCCAGTTGGCGTTTTTGCGGTAGGATTTATGTTCTCTTGTTCGCGTTTATTTGTCGCTGACTGTTCGTAGTTGAAGCTGGTCAGCACGTGCTCGTTGCGCACTCGTACGCAGACGGGCACAGTTCGTCCACACACACCGCCATTTTTTTCAGTTAATGACGCTGACTGCCGACTGAGATTGACAAGCTCGGATAGCGATAACCGTGGTTAGAGACTTGAATTAGGTTTGGTCCGCCGTGTAACACTGCCTCACCGCGGTTACATATACCGCGGTTTACGCTGCCTGTGTAACGGGGGTATTAGAGCGCGCAAAATAAACCAGGACAGAAGTGGGCACCTTATCACCTGCGAGTGAGACTGCACACGGAAAGCATGCGGAAAGCATGCGTGAGTACAGTCATGAACGACTGCTTTCCAGCAGCTACCGCTCATAGGCATCGGATGTTGAAAATGAGGAGAAAGTACGCCGGTCTGTAATTTGGAGAGTCTTGGGGGCGAAAGTTGAAACTTGATGAAAGGATGTTTGAGATGATGGTGCTATTTCCCGAGTGGTGCATCTCTAAAGAGGGTATGCCCTGAGTAGCGATAGCTTGATTATTGGCGAGATCCGTCGCAGCAGGTATTGTATGCATGCTGTTGGGACTGGGTTAGCGACATCGGTGCCTCTGTCCTATCCAAAAAAAAACGGAGATGCAAAGATTCGGGAAGACTTAGAGCTTTGTGTAGAAAAGGTTACATCTTGCTGGTTGTGGACAGGAGAGAGCTCGTAAAGTCGTCCACACACCTGTCCAGCGAGTTCGAACGGCTCACCTTGGAGTACACTTGCGTCATTTAACGACTGATATAGGACTCTAAACAAGACATGCATGCATGCATATTCACATGGACCGTGTTTCACTCCCTACGTCTGTACAAGCTCTAGTTGGCTGTCCCCAGGAGCTGGCAGTTGACATAAATACACAGCAGAGCTCGCCGTTCGAGGGTTGCAGAGAGGCCTGTGGATGACTGCACATGTTAGCGTGCTCTGTTTAAGCAGAGAAAGCGTTCCTGGGGTCCCCACACATTGTACACATGCTATCACTACATAATTACATAGCCGTGGGGGAGGCTCACGGCACTATCCAGGTTCCAAGGGCAGCTTGGTGCGGTTTTGTTGACCAGTCTCGTAAGCGCCGGCTCTTCGGAGGTGGCATCCGAGCATCTGGCAACAGGCCGCAGCGCATGTCTCGTTCTTTCCGCCGCTGAGAATATGGCCCCGGGATGCGGCTTGACCGTGGCGCGAACAAAACACAAGACAGCAGTGCGAACTCACGGCGTGAACAAAGTCTTGTGCAGCCGTCGCGCACTGCTCTGTTCCTCTTTCAGGTCGAGATTGCGCAGACAGCCATAAACCCACGAAATTTGGGCTGGAGCCGATCCGCTGTGCAAGCGGCTGTTTAATGCAGCTTCTAGGGAAATACTTTACGCCAGATGTTAGTTTGAAAGTGCTGCCCGGGAACAACAACGTCCTCCTGGGTACATATCGCAAGTTCATGCGCAGTAAAACTTAGTATGGGCTCTATAGCACTTCAAAGGACCTCAGGAAACGGATTACAAATTTTGCTTTCTTCACACTGCTTTGAAGTGCATAATGCGAAAAACGAAATTTTGAATGAAAGCCTGTAATACGCCACGCCACCATATTTCACGCGAAAGGCTTCTAAATAAGGGCAGAGAGAAATATAGACGCCGAAATAATTATCTGCACGTGAATGGGAAGTATTACTTTTATTCAGCATTCCCAGTGTATGCGAAACCTGAATGTATTCGAAACGTGTTTCCGATCGCGAGTCGAGTGGCTTTGCAGTAGCACTAAGATTTTTGGCGCTGCTTTGGTGTGGCTGCGCCTGCTAAGAAAAGCACTCGTTCATGACTACTGAACCCTTTTCACATATAATAAAAGTATTGCAGGCAAGCGCGACGCTCCTTTGTTTGTTATCGACACGTGGTCTGCCATGCAGTGTTCGCTTAACGAAAGCAGTTAACGGCAGATGCCGACGATTTCCTTATTTGCGATTGCAAGGGACTCTGTAGTTTTTACAAACGATCGCTGCGACGCCTCTTCGGCAGCGGAATCTTGTCAGTGTGCCGAAATGCTCCATGCGCCTCGAAGCCACAATTGGTTGGTCTCTAAAATACCTTTGTTCCTGGCTTCCATTCAGTCATAAAGACGCCATGTTCAGTGACTAGTACCGGCGATCATCGGACTTCGTTTCGAACGCAAGATCGTGCCTTTGACTCGACTGTTTGGGGTACAGCTGTCACCATGATATGCGTGCAAGAGAGTGGGAGTGGAAAACCAGGCAATGTTTTCTGTTCGGAAGGGACTTTCCATCTTTCCCTCTGCGAAACCTTGTGCGCGAGTGCAGCATCGGCCTTTCGTTCCCACGGAACAGTGTGGAGGTGTCTGGCCTCTGACTTTCGATGCCGACTGAGCCTCCATCCGGGCTTGCCATCACTGCTGCGGGAATAGAATCTTTGCGGAAATGGCGAGAGTGTGTCGGGGGACTTCCAGGTGGGCGGTTCACGAAGGCTGGAAAAGTGACCGATATCAAAGTGATTAGACACTTTTGAATGAACGAAATTCCTCAACGAGGGACCTGGGAACAGGAGACCCCTATTTAAGCAGCCATTTGGCATGGGTGCGACCACGTACGGATTCACGCTTGTCTCCGTACTTGTCTTTCAAACGCTGTAAAAATACAAATAAACCATTATAGTCTTCCCTCCACCTCGAAGCCCATCTATTCTCATCGTCACTCCGCAGCAGCAGCCTTCCAAGCCGAGACACGTGGACCTCGGCCTGGCAAGCGACAGGCGAACCAAGGACCCCCCGCAGACAGTGTGGTTTGCTGTCGACGCACGCGAAGGGTTCGGGCGCCGAAATGATGGCCGAAAAAGGCGGCCCTCGCTAAGTTAACCCGGGTCACAAAGCACCGCAACAGAATTCAAAGTTAACGGAAGCCTGCCGTTAAGTGTGGCTGTTTTAATATCTTTCGGATTTTTTTTTTTGCAATGAATTGACGGCGTATAAAGCGGTTTTTGGACAATGTGATGACCAGCTTCGCTAAGATGCCCGCTGCCAAAATCGAATCCAGTCGGAGCGTCCCTTCTTTCCATTTGCAGGAGGGCCGTGGGCTGCTGGCAGCCGGAGTGCAACGACTGGTCCGCTGATATGTCCGCTGCCATGGACCTGACCAAGGACCCGTGCGACGACTTCTACGGATACGTGTGCGGGAACAAGAGAGGCGTGAGTGAAGATGTTTGCACTCGGCGTGCTGTACTTGGCCCCGTAGGCTGGCGGCTTCGCGTAAGGTTCTAGGAATGGGAGGACGTCCCAGCGAAGCAACTTAAAGAAGAATGTTTGCAGTTCAGTGCCGTATAAAGGCCTCGTTTATACAGCCATTACGCATTCAGAGGCGCATGTTAATATCGGTTTTTTACTTTTACCCGTTAATATCTGTTTTTTAACCTTTCATTATGTCGGGTGGCTGTGAATGTTCGGAGCTTTTTTGAAGGAAAAGCCATGGTTTCCAGGGGCAGAATGGGATGCATCGTCAAGTGCAGACCGCTCTGTGTAGATTGAAGACACTAACACACCTCAACTGGCTACAAACATACCCACTTGTTTACTAGGACAGGAACGCTAACATTAGGTCCTGCTCTCGCCTGAGCCCCACAGAAGTTTTCAGCATGTTGATGCATTGCACGTACAGGAAGCACCACGCCACCCACGCTAATCTAAGACAGCGGAAATATGCATTCCTTATTGTTTTGTCAATGCTGTTGAAATGTGCTTGCACGTGACGACGATGGTCAACATGTTATCGCAATAAAAAGCGGCTGCGTTTCTCCTGCACTGTTCTCTCTGTTATAACCAATGGCTGAATAAGTCGCGCAAAGGCGTACTATCACTTGCCGGGCTACCACTTGCGCATATCGAACGCAGGCGTTGTAGCCTTATAGGTTTGGTTTATTAGGGTTTAACGTCCCAAAGCAACTCAGGCTATGAGGGACGCCGTAGTTTAGGGCTCCGGAAACTTCAACCACCTGGGGTTCTTTAACACGCACTGACATCGCACAGTACACGGACCTCTAGAATTTCGCCTCCATCGAAATTCGACCGCCGCAGCCGGGATCGCACCCGCGTCTTTCGGGTCAGCAGCCGAGCGCCGTAACCACTGAGACACCGCGGCGGGTTGTTGTAGTTTTATAACTCTGTGTCCTAACAAGGTAGTGAACATATCTTTTGCTTCCTTCCGATAGCTGGAGGTAAATACTGAACGATTGACCTTAGATGTTCTGCATTTCTTCAAAATAGGCTTTGTGCGTTAGAAGAACGCTTTTTTTTAGACAGCATTGTGAATGATGTAGCGCGTCAGAATACACCTAAAGGCCGGGATACATGCGGCGTTTTTTCCGACGACATTCGCGCGGCAGAAAACGTCGCGGCGGCGCGACGCCCGGCTGGAGATACATGGAGCGTTGGAGCGGCGGCGCGCCGCCGCGTATCCCGTATCCCTCGACGCGAAAGCAAATGTGATCAACAAGTGGCTAACACCACTGTGCAAGGAGGTCTGTGACAACAGTGATGCTGACCATTGCCTTAAAATCAGGAAAGTTTCACTTCGATACCATTGTACGAATTTTAGCACGCTCGCTTAAGTATCTATAAAGATTTGCGTGCTCGAATGCATGCCGTCGCGTACCTTTGGACGCCCGCTCAGCCGCGGACGCCAGCGGCTGCAGTTTTCTTCGACAGATTCGCTTCAGGGAGGGAGCGCAGGCATTCCTATCCAAGATTCGGCCGTATTCTCCAAAAAAAGCGACATTTCAAGTCTGATGAAGCGTTTATTTTCACGACAATAACATTTCCGTGCCAAAAACACGGCGCAGCTCGACGGCCATGGCGGCCATGTTGGCAGCGGCAGGCAGCGGACCGGAAGAGCGGGCTGTCTGCGCTGCCATTGGCTCGCTTCAGCCGCCGCTTCCGGTCTCACTGGACGCCGCGCGTCAAAATCTAGCCGGTCCTGATCGGCGGCGGCGGGCGTTTTTCTCGACGCCGGGCGTCAAATCTGCGCCGTCGGGCGAAAATCGACGACGCGCCGCGGTAAAAACGCTCCATGTATTCCGGCCTTAAGACGTGCAAAGTAGTAGGCTGGTTAGCTAATAATGAGCAGCTAAAGTTTCACTATTACTTTTAATCTCTTTATTTATCGAGAGCCATCTAGCCCACCTTCAGTAATACCATTATCAGTTTTCAGAACCTTGAAAACGCAGTTACTCTCGGCGCTGTGGCGCAACGAATTCTGCCTAGATTGCGCCAAAATACATTGGGTTTCGAGAAAATTGCAGGCAAAGCAATCCCTCCAGTGCGCGTAAGCCGCCTAAAAAGCAAATATTTGTATGGCTACACTGCGAAGGTAACTGCGTTTTGAGGTTATAAAGCTTGATACGGATATTACTTATAATGGGCTATCTGAAAGGATAATAAGACTAACAGTAATAGTTAAAGTTAACTACTAAATGTTAGTTAACCAGCGTACTAGCTAGCACGTCTTATGTGTATTTTGATGCGCTACACAGCAAACAATCCTATGCCGAAAAAAAGCGCTCTTCTAACTAAAAGCCCTTTTTTTTAAATTGCGGAACATCTTACGTGACACACTCGGTAGAGAAGCGTGGTTCCAACCTAAAATAAATGCGTTCGTCCAAAGCATAGGCTGTCACAGCTGAAACGGATCGAGATTCAAATAAAAAACAGTTGAATGCGGATTGAAATAAGGCATATGTTTGGAGTGATGTAAAGTACCGGCTAGTATTTTTTCATTTGGCCTACTTTCTTAATTGGTTAACATTCATTAATTCACTCTTTAAATACACCTTTAAGCACACAGGTGAGAACAGGAAAGTTGTTGAGCGCCTCAAAAATGGGCCCACCAAGGTGCTTCCGGTGAGGTAGCCCTAGCGTAGCTCTTTTTATTCGAAAAAAAAATGAAATCCCATGATATTTAAAATAAACACCGCACCATTTCGAAAAATCGCTCCGTCAGCAGCCCTGGTGCTTATGTCGGAACCAACAGCGAAGCGAATCTCTGTCGCGGACTGCGCAGAAGGCGCGGAGCCGGAAGCACTTTATCAAGTCGCTGATGTGAGCGCTGTAATCGTGGCGCATTGGAGAGCACGCTGCACAGTGTCACCTGGTATTCTTTGAACGTTTTCTTGCCGAATAAAAAAAGGCTGCGCTAAGGCCGCTTCGATGGAAGCACCTCGTCGGATCACTTTAGTGCCGCTCCAGAACTTTGCTATCCACACGAGGGCATTGAAAGCCATGTTTAAAAGTTGTGAATTAATGTTGACTAATTATTAAACAAATAAAACGCTAGGAATTACTTTAAATAACTCCTAACAACGCACACTTGATTTCAGTTCACCAGAACTGCTTTTTCTTCTCATCTTGGTCTAATTAAATAGCACACCGTGTACACTGATGAACATAGCCTGTGGTTGCTCCACCTCCGAGTCATTCGTCTTCTTTTTTTTTCTTCACTGCATCCACCACGGCGTATCGGCGGCTCGATCCGGTGTCGTTTTCAGCTCTAAATAATTTGTTGCGCAACATGTTGCAGACGAGGAGCGCTACATATCTGATCACCCGACGTAGCGTCCAAGCGTGGTGACATTGTCCTTCGCAGATGTACTCGTTCCACGAGCTCGCGACGAGCGTCCGCCTGTCCTTCTTCAAGCGGCTGCTCGTCCTGGACCCCGAAGACGCGGCGGCGACGCCCAGCCGCGCCCACAGGCAGGTGGCCCACCTGGTGCAGCGGTGCTTCCAACACGCACTCAACAGGCCAGACCACCTGGGTAAGCCAGTGTGCCCTCAAGGCTCTTGCCGAGACTCTAGCACTGTCGAGGAATAATGATAGCACACATAGCACAAACCCTGCCCACAAGCAGGTGTCCCACCTGGTGCAGTGGTGCTTCCAGCACTCGCTCTACTGGCCAGACCACCTGGGTGAGCCAGTGTGCCCTCAAGGCTCTTGCCGGGACTCTAGCACTGTCGAGGAATAATGATAGTACACATAGCACAAACCCTGCCCACAGGCAGGTGTCCCACCTGGTGCAGCGGTGCTTCCAGCACGCGCTCTACGGGTCAGACCACCTGGGTGAGCCAGTGTGCCCTCAAGGCTCTTCCCGGGACTCTAGCACTGTCGAGGAATAATGATAGCACACATAGACAAACCCTGTCCACAGGCAGGTGTCCCACCTGGTGCAGCGGTGCTTCCAGCACGCGCTCTACGGGCGAGACCAGCTGGGTGAGCCAGTGTGCCCCCGAGGCGCTTGCCGGGAATCTGGTACCAAATGGCAGACCTATTTATTGCACTGTTGAGGAATAATGACAGCACGCAGAGGGCAAACCGCGCCCACAGGCAGGTGGCCCACCTGGTGCAGCGGTGCTTCCAGCACGCACTAAACAGGCCAAACCAGCTGGGTGAGCCAGTGTGCCCTCAAGGCTCTTGCCGGGACTCTAGCACTGTCGAGGAATACTCATAGAACACATAACACAAACCCCGCCCACAGGCAGGTGGCCCACCTGGTGCAGTGGTGCTTCCAACACGCGCTCAATGGGCCAGACCACCTGGGTGAACAAGTGTGCCCTCAAGGCTCTTGCCGGGACTCTAGCACTGTCGAGGAATACTGATAGCACAGATAGCACAAACCCCGCCCACAGGCAAGTGGCCCACCTGGTGCAGCGGTGCTTCCAGCACGGGCTCAATGGGCCAGACCACCTGGGTGAGCAAGTGTGCCCTCAAGGCTCTTGCCGGGACTCTGGTACCACATGACAGACCTATTTATAGCACTGTCGAGGAATAATGATAGCACACATTGTACAAACCCCGCCCATAGACAGGTGGCCCACCTGGTGCAGCGTTGCTTCCGTCACGCACTCAACGGGTCAGACCACTTGGCTGAGCAAGTGTGCCCTCAAGACTCTTGCCGGGACTCTGGTACCACATGACAGACCTATTTATAGCACTGTCGAGGAATAATGATAGGACACGTAGTACAAATCGCGCCCACAGGCAGGTGGCCCACCTGGTGCAGCGGTGCTTCCAGCACGCGCTCAACTGGCCGGACCACCTGGGTGAGACAGCGCCCTCGAGGCGCTCGCTGGGAGGCTGGTACCACATAAGAGACCTAAATACAGTACTATCGAGGAATAATGACAGCACATAGAAGACAAACAGCGAAACTCATTCAGCCTGTGGTCGAAAATTCGAGAGACGCACAAAGTTCATACCATCCTTGTCCAACATTCTCTGAAAGAAATTTTTGAAATGAGAAAATTGCAAGATGCCATCATGGATATATTGTTGGCAATGGTCCATTCTTCTGATAGGAAGAAAAACCTTTTATTTTAAAGTGTTTTCATCGATTGCATCGAACAGTTAAGACTGGCATAGAGAACCAATGGGGGACGGTCTTGCTATCATGAAAAGAGTTAATAGAACAAAAAATGCAAGACCACGGTTGGTTGATCTGTGATTATATTGACTGTTATAGTGGAACTGCTTTATGTCAAAAACTGCGTTCATAAACGGTCTCTCGCTCAAAAACGCTTTTGTTCAGAATTGCTTGGTATGCGTGCGGCCGCTTTTCCCAAAATGCGACGTTTGGAAGCAAAAAAAATATCAGCCGACGACTACGTTCCTCGGCAATGCAGCACTGCGTGCTCGGCATATGGAACACGCCCTACCTAACGGAGGCGGTTCTGAGTTTCGAATTGGGTAGTGCGCGCTGAGTGCTGCCGCCGAAGAGGCTTGCCTCGTACGCTACTCTGGCGCCATGCCTTGCATGCGACGCGTACATTACTAGTGATGTCTCCGGAGAACAAACAACGGCGCGTGCTACTTTGATGCCGGGAGTCGCCGCCGCATAACCTGCGTTTACGCTGCAAGCGTACCCTCCTCCTCCACTTTCCTCCTCCTGCTCTCTTCGTTATTGTCTTCTTTCATCCTCTGCTGCACTCCGCACTCGGTTACGCCGAGGCACGCTGCTCAACCAAAGCCACCTGAAAGAGAGAGGCTTCGGGCTCAACCCGGGAACGGGCTCCTAAGAGCTGCGCTTTAAGACGAGCGGAGAAGAGGGGAGTCATTGTAGTGAACCTGAGCTTTATCCTACTACTTCAAAACTGACAGTGACAAGTTATTTTTTTAAATATTTCAGCGTGAAAACACATCCACTTGTGTGGCTAGGGGCGGCCAACAAATTCTTCGAATTTCACCCCACGGCGTACAGCCACAGACTGAATAATTTCATCCTAATAGCCGTGCGAAGTTCTCTTCTGCATGCAGCGGGTCGCGAAACGATCCGTGTAGAAGTGCAGAACAGCGAAGTGTTGTAAGGAAAGCAAAGTTTCATGAACTATCTCCCTCCGGGTGATCACGTGAACCCCGCAACGAGGCAATGGATGAAAAGAATCAGAATGGTAGATGAAAAAGAAAGCGCAAGTACACCCCCTGCATAGTCATGGGCGTTAGTAGGCGAGTCGAACCGACTTGCGCTCGAGACCGGGGTGTCGCAGCTGGCCACGCGTCTGGATACGAGAAGCCACTACGCATAAATAACAAGGGGCAAGAGACGACTAAGGTCAGCGCTCTTTGCGCCGAGAAAATGCGGCTCTAACTTGCCCAACAGCACATTTTGTGCGCCGATTGCAGGCATGCGAGCAGACATGTCAGTCTGGGGGAAATTCTAGTGCCTTGTAAGAAACAACTGGCGGTATTCAACCCACATTCCCTGAAACAACGGAGGTGATTCCCGAACTGGCGGCCAGACAACCCACCTCTTCCTTGTCATCAGATCCATGTGTGTAAACTTGTATCGAGCAACTCACCTAGGTTTTCTCCCTCAGCCACCTCTTGCTCACTGCGCAGGCTGAGGCTGCTGCTGCGTTATATTTTATTCGTAGAAATGTCCCACTGGTTTGGTTTATGGGGTTTAAAGTCCCAAAGCGACTTAGGCTATGAGGGACGCCGTAGCGAAGGGCTCCGGAAATTTCGACCGCCTGGGGTTCTTTAACGTGCACTGACATCGCACAGTACACGGGCCTCTACAATTTCGCCTCCATCGAAATTCGGCTGCCGCGGCCGGGATCGAACCCGCGCCTTTCGGGCCAGCAGCCGAGCTCCGTAACCACTGAGCCACCGCGGCGGGTAGAAATGTCCTACTGGAACGACAGTCCTAACACAACTAGACATCTTTTGCCAGGACTACTAAAGCTTGAGCAGGGGAGAAAGCATGAGGTTTTCACAGTTATTCAGGCTACAGCGTGCAATCTAGCACCATATGAAGGTGAGGATTTTGTGAACGCGGTGATGGATGTGAGAAGTGCTTACCAGTAACAT